>NC_073745.1:270475606-270775606 GCF_029784135.1 Toxorhynchites rutilus septentrionalis
TCGAAATTCGAATTCTAAGTGTGTTTTATTTCAATTTACTTTCGGAATTTAAAGTTGGAAAACCCTGTATGAAGAGACCAAATAACGGTCGCTAGGGTATTACAGCATCAACTAAAGTTTCCTATCTTTGTTGTAGTGTCGAAGTAAAAATGTAAAATCGAACTGAATTCTTTAAAATAAACCCGGACTTCAGAAAAAAAAAACTCGTACAGAGCGAATCGTCTTACGCAGCTCGGAACAGCTACGGATTTAGAGTGGAAAGAATAGGTAATCCGCCCCATGTATAAAAAGCCGACAAACTGGAACGTGAAAATTTCCGTGCCATCACGATTCGAGATATCCAACAAACTCGATCCGGATAAAGCCCAACTTTTGGACTTGGAAGGTTTAGCGAAACAATATTCACCAAAAATCGCTTCAAACCTCCAATATATTGTTACGACGATTACCAAACGTGTATTTCAAGTCACAATTCCGCAGTGTATTGTATCGCTAAAATAGTGACTGATCCGGACGAAGAGGATCTGGCGCGTGTGATTATTTAACGCAAGTCGCTTGCCCGTTGAGAATCTTACCAAAAATCGTTACACTTGTTTTCTACAGAGGGCAAATCGGATTGTGACGGATTACCGACCGAATCTACTGGACTGGGCGGTATGCGTAGCGGACTGTGAACGTGAAGCAGCGGAACAAAATCGTACCTGACATCACCGCAAGTATTGGGCCTCCCCCAGGGCTCATGTTTAAGCCCCCTTTTGTACAACTTCTATGTAAGCGACATCGACAATTGCCTTACACAAAATTGCAGCCTAAGACAACTTGCAGATGATGGAGTGGTCTCTGTCGTAGGATCAACAGAATCCGACCTACAAGAACCCTTACAAGATACTTTGAACAATTTTTCAACCTGGGCCATTGGACTAGGGATCGAATTCTCTACGGAGAAAACAGAGATGGTGGTTTTTTCTAGGAAGCATAGACCAGCAAAACCAAAGCTTCAACTTTTGGGCAAACCGATCACTCATGCTATGTCATTCAAGTATCTTGGGGTTTGGTTCGACTCCAAATGTACTTGGGGGGCCCATATTAGGTATCTGAGTAAAAAATGTCAACAAAGAATAAACTTTCTCCGTACAATTACCGGCACATGGTGGGGAGCCCATCCCGAAGATCTTATAATGTTGTATCGAACAACTATTCTCTCAGTGATGGAGTATGGCAGTTTCTGTTTTCAATCAGCTGCCAAAACACACCTCATTAAACTCGAGCGAATTCAGTATCTTTGTCTCCGTATTGCGTTGGGATGTATGCCCTCAACGCATACCATGAGTCTCGAGGTTTTGCAGGCGTACTCCCACTAAAAGATCGCTTCAATTTATTATCTCTTCGGTTCCTCATCCGGTGTAAGGTTATGAACCCATTGGTGATCGGAAATTTTGAGCAGCTGATCGAGCTAAATTCTCACTCTGGATTCATGAGCCCATATCATGAATTCATCTCCATGCAGGTTGATCCTTCTTCGTATATTCCCAACCGTGTTTGTTTTCCTGACTACATCAATTCCTCTATGCATTTTGATCTGTCCTTAAGCAAGATATCCATGGATATTCAGATTACCAACGATCGAGGATCGCTCCAACGATCTTCGATGAAAAGTATGGGGGTATCATATATGTGATAATATGTACTTTACTGATGGGTCCACTATAAACGAGTCCACAGGATTTGGAGTGTTCAACGAAGTTTTCAGCACCTCACACAGTCTTTAGAATCCTTGCTCAGTGTATATTGCTAAATTGGCAGCAATTCATTGGGCGCTGGACAGCGTCGCCTCACGACCTGTTGAACACTATTACATTGTAACGGATAGTCTTAGCTCTGTCGAAGCTATCCGTTCAGTGAGGCCGGAAAAGCACTCGCCGTACTTCCTTAAGAGAATACGAGAAATTTTGAGTGCTTTAACCAGACGCTGTTATGTCATTACCTTTATCTGGGTCCCCTCACATTGCTCAATTCCGGGTAATGAGAGGGCTGACTCATTGGCAAAGGTAGGTGCAATTGAAGGCGATATTTATCAGCGTCAAATCGCCTTCAATGAATTTTATTCTTTAGTCCGTAAAAATACCATCGTTAACTGGCAACGTAAGTGGAACGAAGATGAATTGGGTCGGTGGCTTCACTCGATTATCCCTAAGGTTAGCCTCAAACCATGGTTCAAAAGTCTGGACTTGAGTCGGGACTTTATTCGCACCTTCTCTTGACTCATGTCCAATCACTGTTCGTTAGACGCGCTACTCTTTCGTTTTAATCTTGCCGATGGCAATATCTGTGCTTGTGGTCAAGGTTACCACGACATCGAACACGTTGTTTGGTCGTGCGAGGTGTATATTGTTGCCAGATCGAATTTAGAAAACTCTCTTCGGGCCAGAGGAAGACAACCCAATGTGCCGGTGAGAGATGTGTTGGCTCGGTTAGACCTTGATTACACGTCCCAAATATATGTCTTCTTAAAAGTTATCGATCTTCGTGTGTGATTGTCCTTATATCCTTATATTCTCCTTTCCTTTTCCTTCTCGAGAAATCAAATCCCTTCTTACTAACAATAGAATAAGGTGAAATGTAAATACATATTAGATATAAGATAGGCTTGAGTGTGAACATTGTCAACATATCCTTATATCCCATCCTTTTCCTGAAAAAATGTCACCCTTCTAAACTCGAGCAAACCGCGAGTAATCGGTTCTCTACTCCATTAACACTAGAATTAATGAAAAATGTTATATATACTTGTAACAATACAGATAGGAGTTTGGCTCCTTTAAACTTATGTAACTGAGCCTGTAAAAATAAACGATTTAAAAAAAAAATTTTGTCCACCAGGTCAGAAAGCGCAAGCAAACCAGATTGTGGCTGTTGCCTCGACCGCGAAAATGGAACAGACGGGGTGGGTGCTGCTCCGGGAAGTGCTGAGGACCCCTGGTGCGTAGAAGAACCGCTTAAACCAGGAGGTACTTGCTTCGGTCTATTCTCAGCACGTTCAATTCGAGTTTTCATTCCAACTTGGGAAGTTTCGGTCGTCTTTCTGGGGAGTGATGGAAAAAAAGTAATTTTTCTTTTCCTGACGGCACCCTGCGATGTACCGGAACTTCCTGCATTGGGAGCGTCAGCAACAGGCTCGTCGTTCTGCAGAATGGAGTAGGGATTGTCCTGATTCGTTGGTACGGAACTCTTAAGCATTTCTGCATAAGTCCGCTTGGAACGTTCCTTTAAGGAACGCTTGATTTTGTCCCCTCGTTGTTTGTACACCGGGCATTGGATAAGATCATCCCGCCGCAATGAAGACACTTGTGCTCTTTCGCGCAAGGATTCTCATCATGGCTGTCTCCACAATCTGCGCAACGTTTTTTATTGCAACAATAGGCGGCCGTGTGACCGAGTTGCATACATTTGTTGCATTTCATTACCCGGGGTACAAACAACCGAACAGGTAAACCAAGTGCACCTATTGCAACGTAGTTTGGAAGGGCGGAACCCTCAAAAGTCACACGAAAAGAGTTTGTCCGATTGAGAACCCTTTTGTCATTTTTTTGTGACACAGATTTCAGTCGATCGCATGCAAGAATCTTCACAGTTTTTAGTGAAGAGTTCTTGAAGCGACCGACACCATCGATAATCTCTTTTCGAGTCAAACCCTTTTCGGTTATTACGCCGTCTATTTCGACGTTGCAACATGGCACGTATACGCGATACTCAATCGAAAAGAGGTCGCAGCGCGTGATTTCGTTCGCTTGGGTCCTGCTTGAGACGACAACTCGTAGTTTGTCTGGCCCCATCCGTGTAATCTCGGTAACTGCAGAAAACTTCTGAGTAAGTTCCTTCGAGATACGAATGACATTGAGAGGTTTAGATTTTCGTCTAAAGTATACAATGAATGGGCCTTTGAAGCCTTCATGGTATTCTTTTGGACGAAAATCCTGTTTTTCGTCAATGTCCTCATCTTCGGAACTTCCAACTTCATATACAGAAGTTTCTTCCTCAACTTCAGCTTCATCTTCCTGCTCTTCAGGAGGAGGATCGGTATCGGAAATATTCAATGGCGTTGATGGGGGATCCTTCCCGCCCCCAGCCATATAAAAAAAATCGGTCAACTGTTCGATATGAACAGAATATAATGATTCGAAATAAATAAATGAGTGAAAAAAAATTTTTTTTTATATGGTTATGATTTATTTTATGTCAAATAAAATGCTAAAATGAAAAAAAGTTCCAATAAAAGTTCAACGGTATATAAGAAATAATGATCACCCCTAATGCCAACGTTTGCCGATTTGGTTAACACAAAGTTGAACAATGGTGTAAATCGTGCACAGAAGGTAGAAGGAATGATAGGGAAACAAAAGAAAAATAAATTTCTACTTGCCGCGGCTGTGTGGCGTGTGTGATGAATGTGTCTGATTTGGACTTGTGTGAAGTTAGCGGATAAAAGTTCAGCGCATAAAAGTTTTTGTTGCATGCAAGTTTCTCTTCAACGTCTTGTTGGATTTAAAGAATAATGAATTATTTAAACTGAAATAAAATGGGTGTTTATTAGGTAACATCCTTCGAAATCATGCTCATTTGTTAGAGAAATAATTCATTCATCTTTGAACATGTATCATTTTCTTCTAGATCGTGTCAGATAAAAGTTATAGAGAGAAACGTGAGCATGAGTATATATAGGAAAATATACCATATATTGAAAATCAAAAAAAGTTGTTCGAAACATAAAAATACGCTTATCTGGGGATAAACTCATTCGATAAAGAATTATTTCACCTATCTTCAGCCAGAATTTCAATTTTTTTAATCGGGTCTAAAGAAAGTTATCGACTGAAACGTGAACTTGTGTGATGGGTTTGTATGAGAAAAACATACCAAATTTTGAAAATCGAAAAAAGTTATTCGAAACATAAAAATGCGCTTATTTGGAAGAATATTTATTCGATAGAGAATTGTTTCACCTATCTTCAGCCAGAATTTAAATTTTTTTTATCGGGTCTAGAGAAAGTTATTGACTGAAACGTGAACTTGTGTGATGGGTTTGTATGAGAAAAATATACCAAATTTTGAAAATCGAAAAAAGTTGTTCGAAACATAAAAATGCGCTTATTTGGAAGAATATTTATTCGATAGAGAATTGTTTCACCTATCTTCAGCCAGAATTTAAATTTTTTTTAATTGGGTCTAAAGAAAGTTATCGACTGAAACGTGAACTTGTGTGATGGGTTTGTATGAGAAAAACATACCAAATTTTGAAAATCAAAAAAAGTTGTTCGAAACATAAAAATGCGCTTATCTGGGGATATGCTTATTCGATAGAGAACTGTTTCATCTATCTTCAGCCAGAATTTCAATTTTTTTAATTGGGTCTAGAGAAAGTTATTGACTGAAACGTGAACTTGTGTGATGGGTTTGTATGAGAAAAACATACCAAATTTTGAAAATCAAAAAAAGTTGTTCGAAACATAAAAATGCGCTTATCTGGGGATATGCTTATTCGATAGAGAACTGTTTCATCTATCTTCAGCCAGAATTTCAATTTTTTTAATCGGGTCTAGAGAAAGTTATTGACTGAAACGTGAACTTGTGTGATGGGTTTGTATGAGAAAAACATACCAAATTTTGAAAATCGATAAAAGTTGTTCGAAACATAAAAATGCGCTTATTTGGCAGAATGTTTATTCGATAGAGAATTGTTTCATCTATCTTCAGCCAGAATTTCATTTTTTTTTAATCGGGTCTAAAGAAAGTTATCGACTGAAACGTGAACATGGGTAATATGTTTGTATGAGTAAAAACATGCCAAATTTTGAAAATCAAAAAAAGTTGTTCGAAACATGAAAATTCATTCGTTGCACGAACATCTCTTGGTAAGGTATATGATATTAACCCTGCTAATTTACCGCAAAGGGACAATAGGTCCATAGAATTTAGAAAGAAAGATTTCTGGGATTCTGGAATAGATCTCGTTTGGAGACGAGAGCAATTTCAATATTTGTTAGATGGGGAAAACAGGTTAATTAGATTCAAGACTGGATATAAAGAGCGAATTAAATTCGTCAGTCTTGAAGAGCAGAAATCATATACAACATTCCATGATTTAATCAGACATCCCAATAATACATGTCAGGCTTATTTCAAAGGTGTTTTTTTCCAAAATATATATTTTTATCAAGGCTCATATGGCGTTAGCTTCACGGGGCCGGGAGTTCAATACTTTGACAATTTTTCTTATTATCTATGTTAGTAATATGTAACCGATTACTCGCGGTTGGCTCGAGGTTAATATTACAAGTGTTTTCGTAATTCGGATGTTGCTATCTCCAATGCTCTGTACGTGTGCCCGACACGGGATACTTCCTATTGGGATGCAGCTGACCCTTAACCAGCAACGCCCCCCTAGTCTGTACCTCATATCTAGCGTGGTGCGTCTTTCTCGACTCGAGGAATCCAGGATAGAATGGTCACTAACCGGCGCAATCATCAGTTCATGTAGAGTTGTCATGAGCGGTACAACCTTTGGCTCTTGTTGAATGATCAGTGGACTGCACAATCTTTGGTCCGTGTATCTGTAAAGAGTGTGTGTATGTATTGCCGCGACTAAGTAAAAGTTTATCGATCGGATAGGAGGGATATAAAACGGGGACACAACGAAGGAAACATCATTAAACGTTGACATCGGCATTTCTGAGGAACAGGTATAGATGAAACAGAAGATCAAGATCACGGCTACCTAAGATATCCCGGACGGGGATATCCGATTGTCTGCCTTGTGCTCTCAGTGCTCTAGAGAGCTGAGAGCGAGCAGCATGGAACCGAATACACGACCAGACAACATGCTCGATGTCGTGGTAGACATCGCCACAATCACAAAGATTGTTTGCTGCGAGCCCAATGCGATAGAGATGCGCGTTTAGGTTGTAGTGATTGGACATAAGCCGAGATATCACGCGAATGAAATCACGACCTACATTCAATCCCATGGCATAAAATTAATGTTCTACCTTACAGTATGGTGATTTCAAGACACTTTTTGAATTTGGATGGAACACATATTTAACCAACTTTCTGGTAGACTTTTATATAAAGAATATTATATGTTCCATTGCCCCTAATGCCTACAAAATATTCTGTGACCAAACTCCCATGTTATTTGGGCTTTCGTTGGACGATCCTAATATTTTAGAGAATATTTGTTCGAACATTTGTATGGCTGATTTGTCAATTTTACCTATGTTATTCAAAGCTCATTTCACTTTGGCCCTTATTGATTTAAAGAAAAAAATATTTATTTTCATAGATTCTAAGCATATGTATAGTTCAGATCAAATGTTTGAATTAATCAGAACGAATCTCAAGACACACACCAGGAATAGTAAAATTTCAATTTTTCTCAATATTTTAAATAAATTCACTTCAATGGCTATGAAATGCAATTATCAACCAGATGGAGTAAACTGTGGAGTTCATGTTCTCCATAATATTGAGATGTATCTCACCAACCAATGTCTTCTGAGCGCTTCATTCGATCCTAAATATGAGAGGATGAGAATTTATAAAAACATTATTTTAAATTTCAATAATGTTGAAAAAATGTGTCCGGGCTGCGGAGTAACAGAAAATGACACATCGTTTTCGGGATCATAAAATCGAGTGAACTGCAAAAAATGCAATAGGTGGCGGCATGTAGGCTGCATCAGGGATAAATATTTACTTAAAGATTCCACACAATTTTCTTTTATAATGTGTGTTGGAATCAAGTACAATTTCAGAGAGTAAATAAAAATTAACAAATATTTTATATTCAAATATAACTTTTTTTATGCTAGAAGTGGGTTTTTGGAATATTTTTTATAAGCATTAGTTGGATTCAACTCCGCCAGCTTTATAAGCTGACGGTTCCAAGCCCATGAAAGGAGGAGGATTAGGTTTATATGATACCTGGAAAATTCAACAATAATTTATATACAAATTTAAAGCTTTGGAATCAAAGAAGTTAAAAATGAAGGAAAAATTAAAAAAATTGTATTGTTCTAATTCACCAACCTGACTACCATTTTATTTTGATGTATTTTAATATTGATTACACTCATCCTCATTGATCCTCTGAAAGCTAATGTTTCATATGGCGTTGAATCAAGAAGGTAAATTTCACACTTGTAACTAGAGATTAAGCAGATATTCGGTACTCAATTATAACTCAATTATATATACTATTCGGCTGGATAAATAACTTCTCATTAAAACAAAATAAATCATAACACAACAGGTAATAAAAATCATTCCACTTTACTCCCACTTTATCAGCTTGTAACTTATCTAATTATGTATATTTTTTTCCGTTCAATTTTTGTTTTAATGTTAAAATCTTTGTTTTATTTATTCAGAATTCGATAAAACATCCGAAATTCGTGCCACTACACTAGAATACCTCCTTAATGTATTATCAGTACTCAAAAATCAACTAGTTGTATATAATGATGAATGAATAATAACTTTCAGCAGTTGTAAACGTTACTGCAAAGAGCTGAATGATGAACTAGCGAACTTTGCCAGATGGGTATAATACTGCTTAGAGTGACCATCAAATATAATGATCGTGATTGCGAAAACATCGTTTTCGAATCGGAATCACTTAACAGTCGATTTCGTTAACAATTGGATTTTTTTCATGATCGCGACACTTACTATTATTTTGTTTTGCCACTCTGTTGAAACAATTCCAAAAGGTGTCGTGAGTTACGTTCTTTTGCTTCGTTGAACGGATGTTGAAAATGGCAATGAACTGTTCTGCCGCTCTACGCATAGTTGTCCCATGTTACTAATCGACAATATTCACTTTTCTTCATAAAACGATGTTGTTATGCCTAGTCTTCTGGAAAAATACAAAAAAGTTATTGTTTGTCCCAGCTTTTAAAAAAACAACACCAAACACAACTGTCTCATTTTGATATTCTAGGCATAACTGGCTTGCCATATAGTTTATGTAGATCCATAATAAATAAATTGGTTCAAGTACAAGAATTTGATCCCACGCTTTCAGCAGGACTAATGCACTTATTTCTGGTTTGGGAAAATAAACAAGTTGTCAAAAAAAAAAATTTAAAAAAATAACAGAACACGTGTACACCTTGTAAGTGAATGCCTGATAACAATGAGATTTAAATTATGCAAAGCTGTTGCAGATCAGTTCTTTTCTTCATTATTCTCTATCGAATAAGCCTATCCCCAGATAAGCGCATTTTTATGTTTCGAACAACTTTTTTTGATTTTCAAAATTTGGCATGTTTTACTCATACAAACCCATCACACAAGTTCACGTTTCAGTCAATAACTTTCTTTAGACCCGATTGAAAAAATTGAAATTATGGTTGAATATAGGTGAAACGATTTTCTATCGATTAGGCATTTTTCCAAATAATGCACTCTTTTCTGCTTTGGAAAAACGAACTAATTCTCAAACAAATAAGAAAAAGTTTAACAGAACACGTGTACACCTTGTTAGCGAATGCCTGATAACAATGATTTTTATATTCTGCGAAGGTGTCGCAGATCACTCATTTCTTCATAAAACGATGTTTCTATGCATAATTTTTCGAAAAAAACACCAAAAAAATTATTGTTTGTTCCCAGTATATCAAAAAACAACATCAAGTTCAATTGTCCCATGTTGATACTTCAGGCATAACAGTCCCGCCATGAATTTGTAAACCCGTGATCAAGCTTAATTGATTCAGTGAGGGGATCTCATCACATTTCATTAAACAATAGTATAGTGCTTTTAAAAAACCCGGTGTATTGCTAAATTGAAATGCTTAAAGCATTTGGTAGACAAATATGCGAGAAAACTTTGATTGCGTTTTCCTTAGTTGCTGTGTTTGGAAAATGGGACAACTATGCGTAGAACGGCCGAATTCTCTATCGAATAAGCCTATCCCCAGATATGCGAATTTTTATGCTTCGAGCACCTTTTTTTGATTTTCAAAATTTGATTTGTTTTTCTTATATAAATTCATTACCCGTGTTCATGTTTCAGTCTATAACTTTTTTTAGACCCGATAAAAAAAATTGAAATTCGGGCTGAACATAGGTGAAACAATTCTCTATCAAATAAGCTTATGCCCAATTAAGCGTATTTTTGTGTTTCGAACACCTTTTTATGATTTTCAAAATTTGGCTTTTTTTCATATATAAATTCATTACCCATGTTCACTTTTCAGTCTATAACTTTTTTAGACCCGATAAAAAAAAATTGAAATTCTGGCTGAAGATAGGTGAAACAATTCTCTATCGAATGAGACTATCCCCAGATAAGCGTATGTTTATGTTTCGAACAACTTTTTTTTATTTTTAATATATGGTATATTTTCCTATATAGACTCATGCTCACGTTTCTCTCTATAACTTATATGACACTATCTAGAAGAAAATGATACATGTTCAAAGATGAATGAATTATTTTTCTAACAAATGAGCATGGTTTCGAAGGAAGTTACCTAATAAACACTCATTTTATTTCAATTTAAATAATTCATTATTCTTTAAATCCAACAAGACGTTGAAGAGAAACTTGCATGCAACATAAACTTTTATGCGCTGAACTTTTATCCGCTAACTTCACACAAGTCAATGTGTGCGGGTAATACAATGAAAACGGCTTGAAAACCGACGCTTTGTATCATTTCATCGAGTTCCACCTTGGATTTGCGAGCAAAATTGCACCGCGTTTTCAATCACACCATGCCATCGACCCTCCGAAAGAATTCTGCTTTTGGTATCAAGCAGAAACGCGATGTGCGAAATAAGCATTAAGGAAGACCTGCAGACCTGGAATGTTGCAAATACAGGTCGGATTCGATTATCCGGAGTATTTTATTTTTGATTTTCGGAAGTTTTGAATAATTTGTATAATAATTCTATATTGAATAGCTAATATGGGTATCAAAAGAAAAGGCTTGACTAGTAGAACACAGTTATTTATGAAAAATGGAAATCCAAAATGACTGCCACCGCAAGATGGCGCTATATATATTTTTTTTCACAACCCCATTAATATGGGTATCAAATGAAAGGGCTTGACTAGTAGAATACAGTTATTTATGAAAAATGCAAATCTAAGATGACGGCCACTACAAAATTGTGGATTACATATTTTCTTAGAACCCCATCAATATGGGTATCAAATGAAAAAGCTTGACTAGTAGAACACAGTTATTTATGAAAAATGACCAAAAATGTATCAAAAGAAAGTTCTCGACTAGCAGAACATAGCAGATAACGAAAAATCCAATTTCAAGATGGCCGCAGTCCCCAAACAACTAATTACTTTTTAGATTGTTTCATTCAGCTTGACCTGTTTCTATGTATGTTTGAATGATTGTAGGGTTGTCCCACATTAATAGAAAATTGACCCCGTTCCTGTTGAATGATTAATCTGAAATTTTGAACATACATCTAATTCTACTGTCATTATAAAACTGCGTATTCCATGATCTTGAAAAATCCAATTTGGCCGCCGCAAACAAATGGCTGAATGGCTCGATTCGGAGAATACACTACACTATGAACAACATAAATTCGAAAAGGTCGCCGCCACAAAATGGTCGACTATGTATTTTTTGCCATCCCTTCAATATTGGTGTCAGATGAAATGATTTGACTAATAGAATACAGTACAGGTCGGACTCGATTATATACAGACTCGGTTATATGTGACTCGATTATATACAATTTTGGACTCGATTATATTCATTTTGGAAAAAAATATTTTTTTATATTTCAAATATGACGTATTTCATGAAGAAATATAACCTTTCAACATTAAGGTGAAGTTTAAGTGGCTATTACATGTACAGTGGGGTAAAAATCGTGATTTTTGAAGAATTTGCTTGAATTTTCACCAGGAATTGTTTATACAGGGAAACTTCGATATAACGTACCCTCGTTATAAGGTACCCTCGATATAACGTCACTCGATACAACGTACATTTTACTTTGATATAACGTACACATTTTCAAAGTCCAAAGGAATATTTTTTTGAATATTGTTTTTCTGAAAGAACAATAAATTATCTGTATTTTGATACTAAAGCTTGATTTGTACTTTTATCCAATCCCGAAGTACAACCGTTTTGTGATTCTGGATTCTAAATTAATCAAATTTTAATCAACAGTACGAAGGGAAACATCGTGATAAAGGCTAGCTTCATTTTCTAGTTGAATTTAGTCATTAGTCTTACCCAAACAGCAACACAATAAAGTAATATAAGCTAAGTTTCTTAGTTCTTTATTATGCTTCGATATAACGTACAATCCGATACAACGCACAATTTTGAAAGTAAAATGTACATTATATCGAAGTTTCCCTGTATCTATATTGCAGCCAAATTAAGAAAGATAGAAGATGTGCGTCAAAGAACAAATTGTAGAGCGGTTAATGAACTTCAATGTAATTGATAGAAACAATCTAGTTTAATATACATTTTTAGGATAAAATTAATAATAACACATTAAAAATTATTAATCTTAAAGTGTTTCACTTCCAAAATGTTATTAAAATTCACTAATTTAGATGTTCCACTACTATATCCTGTACTAAATTTTCTCATATTTCAAATGAAACCATCAGAATCGTCTTCCGTAGCGTACTGTTTAATGTAGAGCCAGTTTGAGGCAACAGAGTCCGAAACAAAAAAAAAGTTCTGTAACTCTGTCATTGTTGAAATTCGAACATATGCGTAGGAGGATTTTTTTCATCAAATATGATCGTCTATAACCTCCTGAGAGAATCTGGATAATTTTTTTTTTCATGTGAGAAAGGTGTTTTCTGACTTTAAGGAGATGAATAAAAAATCAAATTCCTCTTTTATTTTCAAAAAACGAAAAATACATGCAAAAAAACAAATAAAAAAAATTGTTTTGACTCGATTATCCGGAGTGAAAAAAAAATCAATACAGGTAAACTTCGATATAACGTACATTTCACTTTCAAAATTGTACGTTGTATCGAATTATACGTTATATCGAAGCATAATAAAGTACTCACAAACATAGTCTATAATACATTCTTGTGTTGCTGTTTTAGTAAAGTTAATGAATAACTTCAATCAAAAGACAAAACCAGCCTTTCTCATGATGTTTTCCTTCGTACTGTTGATTAAAGCTTGATTTATTTAGAATCCGGAATCACAAAACCAGCTGTATTTCGGGATTGATTTAAGGTACAAAACTTGTTTTAGCATCACAATACAGATAATTCATTGTTCTATCAGAAAAAAAATATTGAAAAAAAATTTCCTTTACACTTTGGAAATGTGTACGTTATATCGAGGTAAAATGTACGTTATATCGAGTGACGTTATAACGAGGGTACGTTATATCGAAGTTTCTGTACTTCGGATAATCGAGTCCGACCTGTATTGTGGATTCGCAGTGGTATAATAAAATAGTGGCTCGCCGATATATAAGGTGCTCCGTATTGACAGCACTGGTAGGTAAGCACACAAATACGCAGAACAAATGTATGCGACAATACTTCCAATTTTTTTCAATCCAAACCATTTGCGGATTGGAGAATTTTAGAATTTTCATTTTGGATACAATCTCCGGAACGCGTTAGCAATAAAAATAATCATTAACGTTCAATCAAACTTGCAAATCATGCATAGACTAATAGTTTCGTTCCACGCCAACTAATACGAGCAAAACTATTCACTGAATTTTATGAATTAGAGATACTAAGGACCTATCGCTTTTATTGAAACTATTTCATGTATTTTGGTAGAGAGTACAGCAGTGAATTATACAATTGACATTTACTGTTTAGGCTCAGACACATCTTTAAATTAATATATTATCATACTGAACTGAAAAAAAAAACAATAAAGCCTGTCTATAAAAATGTTGTTTACCATAATAACAAAAGCATCTAATACTTCAATACGAACAATACAACATAAAAGCATCATTCAGTTGTGTTCCTCATCCAGATGTTGAGTCCCGCATTTCCCTCACTTCGGCTGCTCAATCTTCGGTTCACTCTGTTCTTTGGCCGGTTGGCCGGTCTGCTGGATTGGAACACTCCGCTCTGGGTTGGAAGCGGGAAGAGCTTTCTTCGGGGCCGTCACCGTCAGAACACCGTCCGAGGAGAGTGTCGAGACAACGTCCATTGGATCGTGTCCACCTGTTCGAAAATTAATCATTAGCGAGATTGCATTTGGGTTCCTTGCTGTGATACGGTACTTGGCAGCATATAACGACGTGTGAAGTGACGTGAAACGTAACCATGCTCGTCCTGTTTCTCCTCGTGCTTTCCCTCAACGACGACGCACCGATCGGTGGTTTTCACTGTGATCTCCTCCGGCGTGAACTGCTGCACATCGAGAATGATCTGATATTTGTCCTTGTCGAGGTTCAGTGTGGAACCGGAATCCTGACGGGCGAGAGCAGTGTTACGCCATGGTCGGTAGTAGCCGGAGCGCAGCAGTGGAGAGGTTGGGGTGCGGGTGGATAGTGACGAAAAGAGATCATCAGCACTGTTGGAACAAAACACAACGTTTAGTGAGTAACTATGCGTCTCCATGAGTCTCCATGTGGGAGTGATATTCTTACCGAAGTCCGGTACCGAAATGCTGATCCAGCAGCCGTGAGCTGCGTAGTGGAGTGTCGAAATCGTCCCACCAGTCACGGAACATCATTGGAACAAGAGACATCTGGAACGAACTAGTATTGAGCTCAGTAATTTAATTGCTTATAATCAGTCTTTACTCCAAAGGAATTTGAAATCTGTTCTAGAGAAATAAGTTCTTTGATAGTTTGTGTAACACTACTAATTGTAGAATTTTCTTATTTTTTGATTTTGATTGCACAATTCTCCAATTGTTTCTATTTATCAAGATCACGATCAAGGGCGGAAATAAACCAAATCTTGTTTCTCCATCCCTAGGAATGTTGAATTTACTGGCCATAGCAACATTTTTCTGTTGTTCACTGGTACACGTGTATCTCTCATCTTCCCACTCAATATACCACTGAGGTTTGTTGTTTAACATCGCAAAATCAACCAAGAACAAATAAAGATGGATCAAGAAATATGGCATTTGGAAGACAATGAGCCAGTAGGAACGCTGTTAAGATGAATAAGAAAGCACTGAATTTCTATTTTCTTCACAGGTAATTTCCACAACCCACGCCTGGTCTAAAAATGACGCACATCCAAAGGTAATGCATTCACATGAGTCACGCACGGCTAGAATATTCTCTCAAGAATCATCGACCTTGTCTTCCTTTATGCGTTTTCGGGAGCAACACTTATTAACGTTTTAACAACATTTAACAACATTTAACAACATTTAACAAATTTTCTTTCTAAACCAAAATTCACAAGCAATTGAAATTCTTCACGGTTCCTTCACTATTTTCTCACCTTCTAATTAAAAGTAGACTTATTTAGTAGATCAGCTTGAAAGCTTACTTAGGCGCACAAATGCCAACCGTACACTAATTTAAGTTATCCACAGCGTAAGCGTTTTTATATAGACCTCTCAAAAAATTACCTCAAAATTTCCGAGATGTCCGAAAATTATTGCCTCTCAGACAGACATGGGATCCACCATAGAACGGAACTCCATTCGCTACGCTCTCGAGAGCGCAGTTTTCTCCGTTCCCACATAAACGATCTCCCAAATAAAAAATATGATCTTTATTTCTCCCGCTATGTTGTGGGATTGTTCGCATAGGAAAACGCAAAGGTGAAAATGCGAAATGTACCTCTTGGTGATGCACATGCCTACGCGCGAATGTTTACATTTTATTTTTACTGACTCAACCACAACACGAGAAGGAGATTTAGTCTATAAATAACCACCGACATGGGGAAAACACCTCACCGTCAGCGTGTGAAGCCGGCAACGGAGGCTGGCCGAATTGTGCAATGTTTAGATGAATAAGGAATTCACAAATAGATTAAATGGTTGATTGATGGTGGACTTAATCAAATTTGTTGCCCAAAAGTCATCCTTTGAACAAAGGATGAAATGGAATGTTCCAGTGTAGCATTTGACTTACCATCGATGGGGGTAAGATTGGGTCAAAAACGGAGAAAGTTTCTATTAGTAATATCTTTACAAATATTGCGAATGTTTTTGAAAGCTGTGAACCGTTTGATAAGAGACATATTTTCACTACTTCCAATGCATAATCCTAACTGTAGTTCAAATAGTTCTTTTTCTTGGATGGCACTAACGTTTCCAGTGGAACTTTTTGCCTTCTCAACTTAAGTATTACTTGCGTCATTTTTATTAGTATTATTTAGTTGAGATTTCTATGCCGGATAACACGCCTTGAATGTCTTCTGAGTGGCAAGCTCTAAAATACGCGTGATCACAGTGCAAGTCGGAAGAAATCGCTTTGACGAAAAATCCTCCGACAAACAATGATTGTTCAATAATACACAAACATCAAAGTTTGATGTGTAAATAGCCATCAAATAACTCCCCAAAAAAGTAATAGTTCTGTATAATGCTTAGCAATGCTTAGCATTATACAGAACCATTGCTACAAGATTGAATACTGCATATAATTATTCTTTTATGTCTTATCTAGATGAATCATTGTTGTTTTGGGACATCAAAAACCGTTTTTATATGGGAATTTCAATATTTTCTAAATAATATGTTTTTACGTTGAGTGGGGGTGACAATGGGTCGAGCATGAAATTTAACATATACAACTAAATTGCAGTGTATATTCAAAAATACATCAATATACTCACAACTAGTAGCAATTAAAACGTACATTAAACCGCCCCAAGACATGACATTTTTCGGAGCTATGAATAGGAATTAAAGACAAATTCTTCGCAACGCTTATTGAAAGTCTCAAAGTCTTGATTTCGGGATTCATGAAATGTGGCATTTATCCGATTACTGTGAAGCCGCTACTAAAGAGTTTACCTGAAAGAATTGCGAACAGAGAAATCGAGGAAATCTCCAATTCGAAATGAGAGATAGTTGATGAGGGCGGAACGCGAAGGCAACGAAAGAAGGATGATATCCCTCCAGGAACCAGCATCCCGACTGAAGACATCGTCGACGGCAGAATTAAGAAAAATCTTCAAATATAATCATTTCCATCGCACTTCTATCCACCTAGATGGTGGATTGATACTATTTTCGTAGCTCAAATAATGATTCAAGACTCTTACATGTTGTCAAATTATCATGAACTTATTGAGAAATTGATTTTTAAACATAACTCTTGAAAGGAACAATATACCGTTTTGTCTCATATTCCGAACAGTCTCAAATTCCGAAAACTTCATTTCTAAATGTAAATTTACTAAACTTTTCTGTTATAAATAATTGAATAATGAAAATACAGACATTTTTTGAGGTATAGGCTTCATTTTGACATCATTTACAGGTGTCGATACAGCCTATAATTTATAATATTAGACATTTTCAAAAAGTGACCTCCAAAACCAATGATAAAATGTTCACGTTAGCAAATTCCGTAAAAAACAAGCATCGTTCATTTTTCATTTTTTGTAGTTGTTTCAACTATTTTGTTTGTTGTTTTCATGTTAAGTGCTAGAGAATGTATGAACCTACAATAAATGGATGAAATAAAAGGATATCTTATGCAGAAATCTTCATTGAAATTAGTGTTCGGAATATGAATCAAGTTTCTACGCATGATTCAAATTGCGAACACTTCATTTGTAGTCAATTGGAAAAGAAGGTTCTATTGTATCCAAAAATCAAATTAATTTCGCGAAAGAGTACCATTTTCAGTAATGAGACACTGTTTAATGGCCATCAAAGCTTTAGTGTTCGGAATATTAGACAAAACGGTACATTACTTAGACCCATTGTCACCCTTTCTTAGGGGTGTAGATTAGATCAACTTTCATTTCATTCAGTTCAGTGAAAAATTAATACTTTTCAACAATTTTCTTTCAGAATCAGAAGTACGTTCCACTCTAATTTACGACAGTTTTTCAACTAAAAATTAGAAAACTTCCTTTTTTGACCCATTATCACTGTCTGCAAGTACATATACCCAGCTTGGCGAAGAGTCCGGCCCTGAACGAGTAGATACATCTCATCATCCAAATTTCGTAACGCAATAGGAGAGATAACCACAATCATCGCACAATCATCAACTGCCGCTAATTAGCATTAGCAGCAGTGAGATCGATCGGAAAGAGATAAAATCCTCGGCTTATCTCAACGAGAAAAACATCGCAAAGCCCAATCGATAGGTCCTGGAGAACTCGTATCGAACGATAGAGTTGAGTTGACTTAATACCGCCAAACCAACCACACGGAACCCAGGCTCATCGAACAATTTTAAGACTTTGTTAAATATTCTTTGTTGTAAATAATAGGCTTAATGGGCACACTATTTCAAACTTGCGTACATGATATTTCAAGTTGTACTGAACGGATTTATGTCGATTTTATATGAATACAATCTGTATACATCTCGCTCGAATAAAAATCGGGAAACGCAAGAAAAAACGTTTTAAACAGCATTCTTATCTTCAAACGGCCGCCATTTTGCCAAAAATATTTTTTTAACTTGACCGAGGTTCATGCGATAGCTGACATGGACAGGAATCGTGTACATCATGGCACAACTTTTTCGTTGAATCCCCTAAATTCATCAGCCTGTAACAATTCTAATCATGACATGATATAATGGATAATAAAAATATGCTTTGTTTTATTTTTCCGGAGCTCAAAGAAAAGTCCGAAATTCGTGTCTTTACACTAGAATACCCCCTCAACAAACCCGTCTGTAACTGGTGTATATTTATACATGTTAACTATTTAGCTCTTTGTATGAAGTGATCCATGTATTTATGGTTCGGCCATTTACAATATTCGTACAGAAATATTTTATTAATAAATAGTTTATTTAAGAATATACTCTTTCGTTATTTTTGTTAAAGCTCATAAGCGTTAGTCTAACAGAGCCGGGAGTACAATATTTTGACAATATTTCTTATTAGCTATCTTAGTATTTTGTAACCGATTACTCGCGGTTGGCTCGAAGTTAGTATTACAGTTTATTGTCATAATCGGGATGCTGTAGTGTCCAATGCACTGTACATGTGTCCGACACGGGATACTTCCTATTGGGATGCAGCTGACCATTAATCAGCAATGCCCCCCTAGTACCTCATATCTATCGTGGTGCGTCTTCTCGACTCGAGGAATCCAGGATAGAATGGTCACTAGCCGGCTCAATCATCAGCTCGTGTAGAGTTTTCATGAGCGGTACAATCCTCAGCTCATGGTGAATGATCAGTGGGCTGCACAACCTTCGACCCGTGTCGTTTCTATATGTATGTATGTGTATGTATTGCCGCGACTAAGTAAAAGTTTATCGATCGGATAGGAGGGATATGATACAGGGATACAACGAAGGGAACACATTAAACGTTGACATCTGCGTTTCTGAGGATCAGGTATAGATGAAGCAGAAGATCAAGATCACCTAAGATATCCCGGACGGGGATATCCGATTGTCTGCCTTGTGCCCTCAATGCTCTGGAGCGGGCAGCATGGAACCGGATACACGACCAGACAACATGCTCGATGTCGTGGTAGCCATCGCCACAATCACAGATATTGTTTGCTGCGATAAAGATGCGCGTTTAGGTTGTAGTGATTGAACATAAACCGGGTGTCTCAGCCTAGATAGGTTCTAAGCGGAGTTCCAGAGTGTTGAGTTGAGTAGAGTAGAGAATCCTGTCTACAGCGCCAAAAATGTCTCCGCCATTACAGTTTCTGAGCAGAGTTCCGAAGTAGAGTAGACTGGCTACCCGATGATTGATTAGATCGAATATAGTCAAGACGTTTGATCTATACTGATCGGCGGATTTATTACCACTGACTTTGTTCTGAACATTTCTTGCCCTATTTATACCATTGGTTCCATAGTCATTTGAATAGCGCAATTGTTGTATGGGTTGCGTCTAGAATATTCGTCATAAACAATTACACTTTGTATAGCGGGTTCGTTTCCATCCGTTCCAATCTTTTGACAATTTGTTTGTTATTGTTTTGTATGTTGTGATTGTTTGTTTTGTGTTGTTATTCACCGCTAGTGGTAAGTACTATGTGTTGAACAGTTATGTGCAATCAATAAATATTCTTTCAGGTGACTGTTCCGTAGACGACGATAAGAGGTAAGTGACAATGAATATACTACTATATAACTGCGCCAATTATTCTTGTTTTCCAGGTGTGGACTCATGAGTGTTTCTAGTGTGTTTAGTGTGTTTAGTATTAAGTATTTTATAGTTTTTGTTTATGTGTTGAATAAAGTGTTTATGACTGAAAGAAAATGTGTGTTGTTTTTAATTTACCTGCCTGTCTGGGCCGTAACACCGGGATATCACGCGAGTGAAATCACGAGCTACATTCAATCCCTTGAACTATGCACTCGTCGAGACCTTAGGGATAATCGTGTGTAACCAACGACCGAACTCATCTTCACTCCACATGCGCTGCCAACTTACAAGTGTGTGCTGACGAGGAATGTGGAAAAAATAACTTTAAGCAATTTGCCTTTCAGAAAGTGTGCCTTCTGAAGCACCCACCTTAGCTAGCGAATCCGCTTTCTCATTCCCCGGAATCAATGCTATGAGAGGGAACCCATGCTAAGGTAATCTTGAATAATTTTGCCACCAAAACACTCAAAAGTCGTCTTATTCTTGTAAGGAAATAAGATGAGCGCTTATCAACTTTCATTGAGCGGAGACTGTCTGAATATATAATAATGGTCGATTAGCAATGTTTCAATGATCCCTAGTGCGTAGTATATCGCACCCAGTCCAGCGACATACACGGAACAAAGATCTTTGAGTTTGAAAGAGGCACTGAAATTTTCATTGAATATGCCGGAGCTAGTGAACCCATCAGTAAAGAACATTTTATCAGATCTAACTTTCCCAAATGTTTCCAAAAATATCGACGGAATAACATTGGAGCGTAGATAATCTGGGGTTCCATGGATTTTTTGTCCTATGAACAGATCAAAAATGACAGAGGAATTGCAAAAGTATGGGAAGCAAACTTGGTTGGAGATGCCTGGTGAAGAGTGCACGTCGTGGGTAAGGTACTCATGGTATAAAGACATAAAACTTGACTGAGGAGTCAGTTGGAGTAAAGCTAGGGGCGAATAAACTGAGAATTTTAAACCCTCTTAAAGTCAAAAAGAAGAAGAAGAAGTTGGAGTAGATTTTCAAAGTTATCAATCACCAATGGATTCATGATCTTGCAACGGATGAGAAATCTGTAGCATAATTCTGTGAACCGAAGAGTAAGCGGGGGTACTCCTGCCAAGACTTCGAGACTCATCGTATGTGTCGAATGCAAACACCCCATGGGTATACGCAAGCAACGATATTGTATCCTCTCCAGCTTGAGAATATGAATCCTGGCAGCTGATCGGAAGCGAAAACTGCCATATTCTAACACGATAATATCGTTGTTTTGTACAACTGAATGAGGTCTCCTGGATGGACACCCCACCATGTTCCGGTTATTGTTTGGAGAAAATTGATTCTTTGCTGACATTCCTGTTTCAGATACGCAATATGTACCGTTCTGAATCATATTTCGGACAATATCATATTTCGGACATTTTGTTCTAATATCTTGAATTGCTTAATGCACTGATGATATAACTATAAAATTAATATCACGATTGCTTCTTGATCCCTTGGTTTCACTATCATTTCATATGAGAACTACATTTGAATTATAACATAATCGGTAAAAATCTGGCAACACTACTCATTATCGTTTGTGTTTGACGTTTGCTTAGCGTGAGCACATAGAATTTACCCGTTCATAAATATTTAAATTTCTCCCGTGTTTCATCAGTTCTCATCATCCTTAACAGTTTACTGTGATTGCTTGGTAAGTGTTTCGCAGTTGACTGTAAAATATAATCAAGTGTAATGTAATTTTCGTCCAAAAAATTTCAAAATAAAGTGTCCGAAATTTGAATTCAATCTGTCCGAAATTTGATTTAGTGTCCGAAATTTGATTCTTATTTGCTTCATTTGAAAAGCATTTTATTCGATGATTTTTTTTTATGTTTTCAATCAAATAGGTACCAAAGTAGAAAGCTTGAAAGCAAATTGAACTAATTTATTAACCAAATAATACCTGTGCGTAAAGTTTAGATCTTTTTTCTGCATCATATGTCTTAAGCGTCCGAAATATGATTCAGAACGGTATATACATCCAGGTACTTGAAAAACATAGAGTGTTGGATCGTTTTGCCGGATAGGTGAAGCTGGAATTGGGCGGGTTCGTGCTTCCTAGAAAAAACGACCATTTCAGTTTTCTCCGTAGAGAATTCGATACACAGCATGAGGGCCCACGTGAACAGATTGTTCAGGGTCATTGCAAGATGACTTTTGTAGAACGACGGGATTAGTACCCGTGATGGAAATAACTCCATCGTCTGCAAGCTGTGTCAGCGATCAGTTTCTACTTAGACAATCATCCATATCATTGACGTAAAAACTATACAAGAGGGGGCTTAGGCAGGACCCTTGCGGTAGGCCCATAAAACTGTAACGGAAAGATTTCGAGCTGCCATGAGAGAAAATCATGTGCTTTTCTGACAGTAAGTTGTACAAGAAATTGTTCAGATTTTTTTGTTATTGATTCATTCTATATTATGTGAGTTCGTCTTCGTTGTTCCGCTATAGCGCTTCACGTAATACAAAATTTTAGTTCGCATATCATTTACACTTTGAATAATTTTCTTTTATTGAGAGATAATCGGTTTTCCTTGTGAAGGTGACTCATTCGCAGACGATTGAAACATTGGAGACGAAATTCTCCTGATATACGGCCTCTAAATGGAAAATGTTAAATAATTATTTTTGGAATGAGGCCAAAATCATGACAATTAACGCAATTTATCAGTATTCTATTCAAATTGAAAGCTCTATATTTCTATGTAAACACTCTATAGATGAGTAATATATAAACTGACCAGACGTCCCACGTTACGCGGGACAGTCCCGCATTTCAACAGAATGTCCCCCGTAAGATTCCGTCCAGCGAACCGTCCCGCATTCGGCAAAAGAAACGAAAATGTCCCGCGATATCAATATATTTCAATATCACAATTTGATTATGTTGATTTTCTTAAATGTTCTTAAATGTAAAAACTTTTGTTTGGCAGACTGTTCAAGAGCGCTTCCAATGTATCCAAAGATTAATACGTTGAGCCGGTTTCATCGCACCGACATTGGGCTTTTTGTTTAAAGAGGGTCAACTGGAAGCGACAGTAACAAAATTGGAAAATTATTTTTATAAAAGTCCCCTATTGATCCGCAGGGACCAACGTGAGTCAGACGAAATGTTCATCTTTGGTCCACTACCTCGGTCAGGGCTTAACGTTTTAAATAAGCCGGAAGAACTAGTGTATACTCGACAGGAAGAGGCAGAGTTGTTTGATGAAGTATCGTAAATGAAACGCTGGGCGGTCTTACGGAAGTTGGCCGGAACCTGAACCATGGCCGATGAAAAGATGTATATCGGCGTGTTATTTTACTTTTTCGTGGCTTTGGTGGTCGTTCGTCTCTCTATTTTGGCCATTTGAATTCTAGCATCAAGTACGTCTCGTCTTTAATTATGAGTTAGTTTTTCACTTCTTTCGCCGGAAATAAATTTTTCATCAGCACCTCAAGCTACTCCTTCTGGGCGATTGCCTGCTGCTCAGACACGACCGGTCTCGTCTGACGCTTCCGCATAAAAATGTCCACTTTGGCCAGATTCTTCTCCACCGTTTGGCCGGTTGCTTCGATCTCCCGGCTTAAGGAGCGGCAAAAAGATGATATTGTAAATACCAGATCGGCTATATCAGGCGGACACAAAGTGCCTCAGGATGTCCAACTCCTTCGCTGTAGGGTGGAGCTCGCAGTATGTAAAAATCATCAAGTTGATTGACAGTTTTGCTGCTGCGTATCAACATCATTGAATCATTTTTGTTGTAGACTTAATAAACGTAAGATTAAAAGAAAATTTGTTCCTAGAAATTATCTTTCATCGCCATCCGAACTTAGTCCATTTTTTGAATGCATACCACAACACTAAAATCGATGAAAAATTAATTGGAATTTCCGAGCATTCCATTCGGTAATTTGAAGAAAATTGAATCGTGCTTGCCAGGCGTAAATAGAAAGAAATAATACTGATCAGTTTAGACTCGCTAAACTATGGTTTATTTTCACATAACGTATATACATAACGTTTTTTTTTGTGTCCCGCGTTAGACCTCTGACCATCTGATCACTTTAGTAATATACGAGTTCATGTATTTTAGAAGCTTCATAAATTTAATTAAATTTAGATTTGAAGACGGCGATAATTCAGGAATTTCTACGTTCATGTTTCGTTTAGTTGTTCTGTCAATGTAAGCCTTCAATCGAGAAGAAATACAAGAAAGTGTTTGGAGAAAAGCTTGTTTATAGTGTAGTACTAATTAATAACCCTCCGTAGTTGGATGAAGTTCAGAATTGAGAAATATTCAGGAATGAAATTCGTGGTTTCTGTAATTCACAAATGAAACCTGATCTTCTGAAAGACTAGTCTCCCGAACTGGTAATATGTCGTATAAGCCAATTGGCCAAAAGGAAACCAGATTAAATATGAAAAACTTATTACTCTTATTATTTGATGCTTTATATTGCATTGCAGACTGAATGTAATAATGTACTCAAAATATGTGTTGATGTGTAAGAATCTAGTCACATATTCGCTATATAGGATTCAATAAGAAGTTTTCGTCAATGAGTGTTCGCTGACATGTTGAATTGCGGAAAGCAATATCCATCTCACGCTTAAATTTAGCGTATTACTCACATCCAATTGACAGCCGCGACCCCCTCCCAAAGTAGTGCATCTTTGCCCATCATCGCGAGCCGCATAAACCGCCGAGTAACGCTATAGACAAACAAAACAAACCTCCGTGTGTGATTCCGATACATGCCTCCCTCTACATCGTTCTACCGCTTTCGAAAACAGCTCACTCCCAAATCCATTTTGACCGGCCGGTGATTAGTCGGCGTTTGATTAAATTTCACGAAAATTCTCACACCATTCTGCGCATGGCCGACGGTTTGAGTTCATTTTATTTGAAGTATATAAAAACGAAAAGTGTTGGAACTGCAGCAGCAGTTACAAACAAACGAGCGAGTGAATTAAGCCAAGTAGTTCAATCAATTCGAAGACTTGAACGAGAATTTTCCTGAGAAGCGCCTTCATCATGTCCTTGGTGCCAATGTTTTTCCGCAACTGGTGGGATGATCCCTGGCAGAACGGACCGTTCCAAACGCCCCGGATATTGGATCAGCATTTTGGTAGTGGTATCTTCCCGAATGACTTGTTTCGGGCGATGACAAGCTGCCAACCGCCTCAGCTGAAGCGCATGGGTTTTGGTCGTCCTTGGGGCGATCTTAGTCAACAACTTAGTTACAGTTCGCTGGCGACAAACAAGGACAAGCTTCAGATTCATCTGGACGTACAGCAGTTCCTCCCGAACGAGATAACGGTGAAAACCGTTGAAAACACAATTGTGGTCGAAGGAAAGCACGAGGAGAAGCAGGATGAGCACGGATTCGTTTCGAGACACTTTGTGCGTCGTTATGCCCTGCCAAGTAAGCGTTTTCCTCAGACGTAGGATGTGAAGAAAAAGTTTTCATTACTGTCTTCTTCATTCTGAATTTCAGGTGAGCACGATCCCAAAGATGTTGTCTCGAGCCTGTCCTCCGATGGCGTGCTAATCATCACCGCCCCCAGAAAGGCTCCTGCGCTGCCGGAGGCGACCAATGCTAGAACCGTCCCCATTACACAAACTGGCGAAGATTCAAAATGAATCAATGAAAAAGAGCATAACTGAAAATAGCATTTGCAAAACGGGCAAAATAATAAGTTGGCAGTTGTTGTTGACATTACTTGATTTGGTTTAATATTTATTGACTTTTGTAATAAACTATGTTAACTTTTTTTATACAATTACGCAAGCTTCTTCAGATCGGATCTAGGGCTCTTTTGGACAGTGCCGTACAACAGAGGGTGGTTTTCAAGCCTGCCTGCATTTTGACGTAGGGCTACGTCTTTGATTTCTATATAGGGGGTCACTCTGCGAAAAATGTAACGATTATTAAGAGTTTTCAAATGCATATTACGCAGAATAGTTCTTACGATATATGTTATAATATATACTATTAGACGGCAAATTTATACAGCAATGTTTTCGCCTGTGACATCAACAGTGGAAATAATAAAACAAGTGAGCAATTTAACAATAAAAGAGGTATGTTTTGCGAGCGGATGCGAAGGTAAATCATGTGTTATGCATTCTTTCTTTCAACTTCGATCCTTTGAGTGTTGTATGCAACACAAAATTGTGCGCAATAATTCGTTCTATCAAACAAATTAGCAAGACCTTTTCGTATGCAAATATGTTGATATAATCAGATTATAATAAGATTTCATGCATCACTCAAATCTCATGCAAGATTTCATCGAAGAAACGAGAAAAGTGTGACCCTTACAGTGATCGATCGTTAATTGGGTCGGAAAATCAATACAATTATCGAATTTTACTGGTTATTTGGACTGCAAAACAGCAAAAGCAATACTTCAAATTGAAGATGACATCTATTATTGATACGTGAAATGATATATTAATAACCTTCCTGACTCATATTCATAATTCTCAATGACTCAATTCCTTCAATGATTGATTGAGCAGTAGAACCAATACGACTTGATTGTGATAGTCTGCAAACGAACATTATTTCAACGAAAAAGTCACTGCTCCCGATGCCTTAGAATAATACAATGGAAAGAAATCACAATACCATAGCTATCCATTAAAAATAAAGCAACTTCATGATCTAATGTATATTTTACCGACTTTTTTTCCAAAATATATATTTTTATCAAGGCTCACGGGGCCGGGAGTCCAATACTTTGACAATTTTTCTTATTATTTATGTTAGTAATATGTAACCGATTACTCGCGGTTCGCTCGAGGATAGTATTACAGGTGTTTTCGTAATTGGGATGTTGTTGTCTCCAATGCTCTGTACGTGTGCCCGACACGGGATACTTCCTATTGGGATGCAGCTGACCATTAATCAGCAACGCCCCCCTAGTATGTACCCCATATCTAGCGTGGTGCGTCTTCTCGACTCGAGGAATCCAGGATAGAATGGTCACTAGCCGGCGCAATCATCAGCTCGTGTAGAGTTGTCATGAGCGGTACAATCTTTGGCTCTTGTTGAATCATCAGTGGACTGCACAACCTTTGGCCCGTGTATCTGTAAAGAGTGTGTGTATGTATTGCCGCGACCAAGTAAAAGTTTATAGATCGGATAGGAGGGATATGAAACGGAGACACAACGAAGGAAACATCAATAAACGTTGACATCGGCGTTTCTGAGGAACAGGTATAGATGAAGCAGAAGATCAGGATCACGGCTACCTAAGATATCCCGGACGGGGATATCCGATTGTCTGCCTTGTGCTCTCAGTGCTCTAGTGAGCTGAGAGCGAGCAGCATGGAACCGGATACACGACCAGACAACATGCTCGATGTTGTGGTAGCCATCGCCACAATCACAAAGATTGTTTGCTGCGAGCCCAATGCGATAGAGATGCTCGTTTAGGTTGTAGTGATTGGACATTAGCCGAGATATCACGCGAATGAAATCACGACCTACATTCAATCCCTTGAACCATGCACTCGTCGAGACCTTAGGGATAATCGTGTGTAACCAACGACCGAACTCATCTTCACTCCACATGCGCTGCCAACTTACGAGTGTGTGCTGACGAGGAATGTGGACAAATTCGTTATAAGCAATTTGCCTTTCAAAAAGTGCGCCTTCTGAAGCACCCACCTTAGCTAGTGAGTCCGCCTTCTCATTCCCCGGAATCGAGCAATGAGAGGGAACCCATGCTAAGGTAATCTTGAATAATTTTTCGACCAAAACACTCAATAGTTGTCTTATTCTTGTTAGGAAATAAGATGAGCGTTTATCAACTTTCATTGAGCGGATTGCCTCTATTGAGCTGAGACTGTCTGGAAAAATAAAATAATGGTCGATGGGCAGTGTTTCAATGATCCCTAGAGCATAGTATATCGCACCCATTTCAGCGACGTACACGGAACAAGGATCTTTGAGTTTGAAAGAGGCACTGGAATTTTCATTGAAGATGCCGAAGCCAGTGGACCCGTTTATGAATGAACCGTCAGTAAAGAACATTTTATCCGATCTAACTATGCCCCCATATTCTGCCGAAAATATCGGCGGAATAGAATATGAGCGTAGATGACCTGGGATTCCATGGATTTTTTGTCGCATGGACAGATCAAGAATGACAGAGGAATTGCAAAAGTATGGGAAGCAAACTTGGTTGGAGATGCCTGGTGAAGGGTGCACGTCGTGGGTAAGGTACTCATGGTATAAAGACATAAAACTTGACTGAGGAGTCAGTTGGAGTAGATTTTTGAAGTTATCAATCACCAATGGATTCATGATCTTGCAACGGATGAGAAATCTGTAAGATAATTCTGTGAACCGAAGAGTAAGCGGGGAGATTTTACCGACTTGTTCAACTTGTTTTTTGTTTCTTTTCCATAAACTTCATATTCAATGTAATCAATGACGATATAATTTTTTTTTACCGATCCACATATACTTCATTTACCATTCCACCCTGTTATGTGTCACACTGATATTCATTAATCACTTTCAGTTAGACAGCTGAACTTCCTGCCAGAAGCTTATTTGTTTTTTTTATTTGTTCGAAACAAACCGTTTGGCGGTTATGAGTACCTTTTTAGGGCTACTGTTTGGAGTTTCAAAAAAGTTAAACCAACAGATTTCTGAACAATGACAACAATTACATTTAAAAAAAACAACTGTTCTGAACAATCAGAGTCCTACGTCAAACTTGCGTCCATGCCCCTAGGCTCAGATCCTTCTACTTTTTCCGTTTTTCTTCCCATATTGTAGTTGCAAGCAGAGTTGCAAACTATAATTTCCAAAAATCAGGATGAGCGAAAATAAAAATCAGGATAGTTCATTCTGGGTTTTCTGGAAAGTTAGAGTTTTTTGAAATTTTTTTTAAAGATTTTTTTTGGAAAACAAAAGCATCATTTCTAGAGGCAAACATACATTCATTCAATTGTATATGTAAAATTTTGTTCCACAATCTTTCGCCATCCTTCACGCAACATAAAAATTATATCCTCCCAGAATATGATTGCTTTCTCGTCGAAAACTATTCAAGCCGCTTCATTTCTTAATCAGGATCGACTATTTTTCCGAAAGCGACTGACTTGGATGATCTCCTGTGATTCGAGAATAATGGATGAGTTTAGCTTCGAGATCAATTACTAACGATTATGCAGAGACGCAATTCAAATTTTTTCATCCTCGAAGTAAGATTCTGGAGTGCGAGAAAAAAAACTTGTTGCATTATCGTCATTGTTCATTTATGCAAATTGCGGATTTTATGATTTTTTTTATTATAATAAGAGACGAAAATCTTATTGGGACGCAGCCGGAAACATGCACTTTTAGAATAAAATTTATGAATGAATATTTACTTTTCCGTATCGAATGTTTATGTGTATTTTATGAAATGAGAGAAAATGTATAGACAAATGGTTAAGTAAGAGTGAAGACTTTATGCTTTACGCATTAAAAACATTAGGTTATTTTTTTTTATTCAAAAAATATATAACAATTTGGAACTGCATTCGGGCGTGCTAATCTGACAAAATATCTTTCTTTCACGCCAAACTCAAGCTTTAATAAATGTCGACAGTGTATCTTGAAAAACGCGAATTACTTCGGAATAAATAAAAATGTTATTCAAAAGCGGACCGGAGAGTTTTTTCAATGGAGGTTATTATGACAGTTATCATTTCCTACCAGGAAAACTTTGTATATTTATTACAGATAATTTTCATTCAGATAAATTGAAATGTACAAAAATCAGGAAAAATCAGGATCATTTAAGAAAAATCAGGCAAAATCGTGTGTTTGTCAGGATATCAGGGAACGTACCAAAAAGTCTGAGAAATCCTGAAAAATCAGGAAGGTTGGCATCTCTGGTTGCAAGATAGAAGTAGCGATGAGATCAACTACGTCGTCGGTCATTCCAATTTTCGATAGACACCAACGACGTCAGCCACCTATTTATATTTCCCAGAAGATTATGTAGTTGTATGTGCTTGCAACCATATTGGTCATCTATAGTGCGTGGAAATCTATCGATTATTATGGAAAGGAATAACTCAGGATGATCATCAATCTTTCGGCTGATTCGGTTGGAACTAAATGTTTGCAGCTGCAATATTTTTTCAAAGAAGACTAGCTAATATTTTTGTGGTGGATACGGCCCTTCCGAAAGAAGCAATAAGCATCATATTTATGCAAACATAATGATCAGCAATAACGCGATCACGCCACCCAGGCGATGAACGCGTGTGTGCTGAGTAAGCGTAAAGGGTCACGTAGCCACCACACGAGTTAGCCATACGAAGAGAGAAGCGAAACAATATAATTGAGAATAACTCCAACTGCGGAGACGTGCAGTCGAGTCTTTTAAATACAAAATATCACGTCCGTTACTCGGGACACCACATGGCGATCCTGCCAATTTTGTGATAAGTTAAAGTGATAGAAAAATGGGTTTTTTTAGTGCCGATGAGGTTGTAGCGGCAACCTCGTCGAGTAGTAGCGAGGCCCACCAAACAGCACAAACGGTGGCGCTATGTGTGTTGGCTCTATTCTTCGTCGGATATATTGTGCTAAGAGCAGTGATTAAAATGAATCGGCAACACACGGAAAGAGTAGCTGAACGAGCCGCTCGCCAACTATCAGCGCAAATATGAAAGTAGTGGGTGCCGGAAAAACGCGGAAAATTGTGGACTAAACGATGATATGAATTTAGAGCCAATAGTAAATCAGAAGATTTATGGACTAAGTGAAGTTATGGACAAAGCATGGATACAGAAATTGTGATTATGCAGTTATGGACAATAAATTAAAATTAATGGACAAAGCAAGGATACAGAAATTGTGATTTCCGTTTAGAAATTGTGCATACAGTGAGCGATTGATTGGAGATAGAAATAGTACGATTAAACGAGGGTAATTCAACAATAGTCAACAGACTCGTCACTTCAAGGAATTCCAAAAGATACTTCAACTGGAAGGAGAGGATGCAGCTATGAAAGTTTTTCACATCGGACTGGCATCGGAGGCTGGAAAAGAAAAATTATGGAACATAAATTTTTGATACGTAGAGAGGTTGGTGAGTGGAATGGAACAATTTTTTATACTGTATGAAGAAGTTGTCAGATTGCACAGCAACTTGAAGAAATTCAACAAACACAAAAAAGAGACTAAAATTTTAAAGAGAAATCGACTAATTAAAATACGTGAAGATATTAATAAATTGATTTATAAGAACAAAGATCTAAGCAAAGACAAATTATTTATAGAGAAAATAAGATTTTTGGGTCATATTATAAAAGAGAGTTTTCAGTTATTAAAATTAGATAAAGACATTGACAACCAGATAGATGTAAATATTTCCGTTTTATTTGAAGATAATAATAAGATGGCGAATAAACTTGATTTAGTGCTAGCCCTTAAAGTAGTTAAACCTTTCGATGGATCGGCAAACACTTTAGCAAGCTACATAGAGAGTGTTCAACTCTTAAAAGACTATTCCTCCGAAGTACCAGAGGCAGATATAATAAAATTCATGAAAATTACTTTATCTGGTGCTGCTCACGGTACCATAGACAATACAAAAACGGTAGATGAAGCTTTTTTAACATTAAAAAATAAATTTGCAGTAAAAATTACACCAAGAGCCGTGGAAAGTGAAATGCTTTCAAAAAAGCAACAGAATAAAAATATTACGGATTTCGGGACAGAGATAGAGAATTTGGCAACGAAATTAGCTTCGGCACATGTGTCGCAAGGCACATTTGTATCAGAAGCGGCTGCTACGAATATTGTTCAACCAGAGCTTTTGTGGAAGGCCTTAACGATCCGACTACGCAATTTCTGCTGAGGGCTAGAAACCCCACTAACCTAAACAAAGCTATCTCTGACGCCTTAGAGTGCAACCCAGGTACATCGAAACCAAGAAATGAAATGGCTTTATGGTGCAATTTTCAGCAATACACTAGAGGAGAACATAACAATAATTGGAGAGGAAACTACAATAATTGGAGAGGTCGCGCGTCTGGATTCAGGCGAGGCCGCGGATTTTTCAGGGGACGTGGAAATTTCCGCAGAGGAAATTTTCAGAATTATAATAACAATGGGAACAGAGGCAACAATTACAACAACAATAACAATAATAGTAACACTAACAACCGCAACAGACAAAATAATGCTCACGTGAATGTAGCAGAACAGAACAATACTAGGCAACAGCGGAATGAAGAAGAAGAAGTCAATGTGGTTGGCGAACTTTTTCGTGACTAACTCATGTAATGGATTACTACGAATACCGTTGAACTTACTAGATGATCCAATTAATTTTATTATTGATACTGGAGCAAGTTGTTCAATAATATCAAAAAGACTTGTGCCAGATAATATACCAATTTGTAAGGATAATTCATTGAAAGTTAATGGCATAAATGGTACATCTTGTTCCATTGGAACAATTGATGTGAATTTAGGACACAAGAAATTTAAATTTCCTATTACGTTACATGTTATAGAGAAACTACCAGAAAGCGTTCCAGCTTTACTCGGTACAGATTTTCTACGACAAAATGACGCAATCATCAATTTCAACTCTTTAACTTTAGAATTGAGAAACAATCCCACAACAATAGTAATTCCCTTCATATCTAATAATCGTGCTTTTGTAACTATACCTCCTCGTTCAGAAATAATCACATATGTAATGACTAACTATAAAGAAGACTGTTTGGTTTTAAATAAACAGATCACAACTTCAGTTTTTATAGCTAACTCACTAGCTACACCTAAACATGGTAAGATACCAGTAAGGTTAGTGAATATAGCGGACAAACCAACATGTATCAAATCATTAGACATTGAGGTCAAACCTTTGAAGAATTATAATCAAATCGAAAATATAAATTTTCCTAAGTATGACACAAATAGGGCAAGCGAATTGCTCAAGGAACTTAATATGACACATCTGCAAACTAAGGAGAAGCAGATGATAAGAAAAATTTGTATGAAGTACGCGGACATCTTTTGTTTAAAGGATGATAAGCTAACAAAAACAGATATATTTACGCCAACAATAAATCTAAAAAAAGATGCGAAGCCAATATATTCAAAACAATACAGGTTGCCGCAATCTCAAAAGAAGGAGATTGATAAACAAATTGGGAAAATGTTATCAGACTGGATTATTGAAAAAACTCGTTCTGAATGGAACTGCCCGATTTTACTTGTACCCAAAAAATCGGATGATGATTCTAAAAAATGGAGACTGGTTGTTGATTATCGAAAACTCAACAATATTCTCGAGAATGACAAGTTTCCACTTCCAAATATTGAAGAAGTGATCGACTCCTTAGCAGGAGCTAAATACTTTACGCACTTAGATTTGTCACAAGGATACTATCAATGTCAATTAAGAACAGAAGATAGACCTGTGACGGCATTTTCTACAGCAACTGGACAATACCAAATGACCAGATTGCCGATGGGATTGAAAACAAGCCCATCTACTTTTTCAAGACTCATGACGACTGCAATGTCAGGTCTCAATGGAACACAATGTTTAGTTTACCTTGATGATCTTATTATATTTGGTAATACATTTGAGGAACATAACAACAACTTAATCACGATATTTGAAAGATTACGGGAAGTTAACTTAAAGCTAAACCCAGCGAAGTGTAACTTTCTACAAGAACAATTAGTCTATCTAGGACATTTTATTTCAGCGAACGGAATCAAACCAGATCCTGCTAAAGTGGACGCTATAAAAAATTGGCCTAGACCTGTCACTGCTGACGAAGTGAAAAGGTTTGTGGCATTTGCAAACTACTATAGAAAGCATATAAAGAATTTTGCTTTCTTGTGTGCACCTTTAAATCTTCTCACCAGGAAACATATGCAATTTGTCTGGACGAATGAGTGCGAAACATCTTTCAATGAACTTAGAAAAAGATTTATGAACCCACCGATATTAGATTTTCCGAATTTTTCAAATGACAATACATTCTCTCTGCACACTGATGCATCTGGTATTGCGATTGGAGCTGTTCTATCTAATAGTAATGACAGACCGGTTGTGTACGCCAGTAAAATGCTCAATCAAGCAGAGAAAAATTATCCTACTATTGAGAAAGAACTATTGGCTATGGTATGGGGTATACGACATTTTCGACCTTACCTATGGGGAAGGAAGTTTATAGTATATACTGACCATAGACCTTTAGTATATCTTTTTTCTCTTAATGACCCTTCAAGCCGATTAACAAAATTTAGATTGGCTTTAGAAGAATATGATTTCGAGGTGATTTACAAACGTGGAGCGGAAAATGTGATAGCGGACGCGTTATCGCGAATTTCGATCCAAGAACTTAAATCACTAAATAACAAGAATTGTCTAATAACAACACGTTCTATGGAACGATCGACGAAACAAAGTTCATCTGAAATGACGAGTGAAGAAAGGATTGATCACCCTTCACCATCCGTCATAGACAGTGTAGAACTTGAGATAGACCAAAAAACAAAGGACGTAAAGTTTTCCAAAAACAAAATAGTAATCCCTTTGATGACGACATCAATTCACCTACGGGGAATGATGAACCGAATCATTGAATTTACTGAAAAAGAAAAAATAGGAGCATTGATTGTAAAAAATAACGTTGCAACGATAAATGAATTAATAAAAAACATCAATGCATTAAAATTAAAAGGCATGCCGAAAATATATATAATTGGAAAACACATGAAAGAAGTCAAGGACGAAAATGAAAAATTACTTATTATGAATGATTTTCATTTATTGCCAACTGCAGGCCATGCAGGAATCAAAAGAACGCTCAACACTATCCAACAGAGATACTATTAGAGAGGTATGAGCAAAGATATAGAGGAATTTGTAAAACGTTGTAAACAATGTCAAATGAATAAACTAACCAATACAAAGATTCCTATGAAAATCACAACGACTGCAGAAACTGCATTTGAAAAAGTTTATCTGGACATAGTAGGTCCAATGATTAAATCAGAAGGATTTGAATACATTCTGACTACGCAGTGCGAATTATCAAAATTCATTACTGCAACACCAATACCTGACAAGAGCACTCAAACTGTTGCAAACGCTTTTGTAACTAATGTAATTTTGAAATACGGAGTACCAAAAGTGATTGCATCTGATAGAGGAACTGAGTTTATGTCGGAGCTATTCACTAATATTGCAAAGATACTTGAAATACAGAAAGTTAATTCAACGGCATATCACCATCAATCCATTGGAGCTTTAGAAAATTCCCATAAAACACTGAGTACATATCTGAGAATACAATGCGACGGGAAACTATTCACTTGGTCTGAATGGCTACCGTTCTATGAATTCTCATACAATAACACAGTACATTCTGCCACAGGATTTACACCCTTTTATCTGGTGTATGGAAAACTAGCAAATTTACCCACAAATTTAACGGAAATATCAGAAAAACCTGACTACAATCTGGATGACTACTCTACATATTTGAGATTAAAGCTACGACATTCTCATGATGCTGCAAGGAAACAATTATTACACCAAAAATGCAAACGAAAAGCAAATTATGACGAAAATAAAAAACAAACTGATTTTAAAGTAGGAGAACTTGTTCTCATCAAGAACGAAAATTCCAAAAAACTGGAAGCGAAATATAGAGGCCCATTTAAAATACTTGATGATTTGGGTGAAAATGTAAAGATTCAATTAAATAAGAAATCAGATATTGTGCATAAAGACAGAATAAAAAGGTATAGAGTTGGTCGTGTGGTGGATACGGAACAGAAGTAAGAGATTGAAGAAATAAAATAATAAAAAATAGAATAAAACAAACGAATATATATATACTACATAATTAGTTATAGTTAATAATTATTCTGCAAACAAACAATATCATAAACACTTTTATTATTAAAATGTACAAGAACAAGATTATGAGGTAAAAAATTGTAAGCCTATCATTTAAATTTTTTATTTTACTAATTAGGGCGTGTGGTGGATACGGCCCTTCCGAAAGAAGCAATAAGCATCATATTTATGCAAACATAATGATCAGCAATAACGCGATCACGCCACCCAGGCGATGAACGCGTGTGTGCTGAGTAAGCGTAAAGGGTCACGTAGCCACCACACGAGTTAGCCATACGAAGAGAGAAGCGAAACAATATAATTGAGAATAACTCCAACTGCGGAGACGTGCAGTCGAGTCTTTTAAATACAAAATATCACGTCCGTTACTCGGGACACCACATTTTCTTTAATTTGATATATTGATCATCTGAATCGGTTCAGTACTTAAAAAGCTATGAATTTAAAAAAAGTTGTTTTCGAAAAAAAGAAGGAAAAAATTGATTTTTCAGACTACTCTAAATAAAAATGTGCACCCTAATGAAAAAATAATAAAATACGGGTTTCAACAAGACAATGTAACATGACACAACAGATTTATTGAACGAAACATTTATTTTATTTGCAATCATCTTCTTCTTCTTCAATGGCACTAACCTTCCTAGAGGAACTTTGCCGTCTCAACGTAGTATTACTTGCGTCATTTTTATTAGTACTTAGTTGAGATTTCTATGCCAAATAACACGCCTTGAATGCATTCTGAGTGGCAAGCTCTAGAATACGCGTGATCACAGTGCAAGTCGGAGGAAATTTCTTTGACGAAAAATTCCCCTGACCAGAACGGGAATCGAACCCGAACACCCGACATGTTAGTTATGACGCTAACCACTCGGCCAAGGGAGCACAATTTGCAATCATACTACTTCCCATTAAAAGTCTAGATACTCATCACAATGTTTCGCCAATAAATCCGGTCCAGGCAAGCAGTTCTCCAACCCCGGGTCAGACCAATTCTTTCCAAGTCTTTCTCTATCTGGTCTAAACGCCTCACTCGCTGGATTCCTTTTCGTCATGTCCCCACCGGACTCCATGCGAACATCATCTTTGTGCGGCTGCTGCCCAGCAATCTTACAAAGGGCCCGGCCCACCGCACTCGCCCAGCCTTGGCGTCTTCCTAGGTGCTGGGTTCACCGTAGAGTTAACAGAGCGCCAATGAATTTTTCATCCTCCTTCTCCATACTTCGTTTTCCTTTACACCGCCGTATATTGTTCTGGACATTCGGCACTCAAAAACATTATGTGCTTACGAGTCATCCTCGAGCATCATCCACGCTTCGTAGATGACTATCCGTCATATCAGGGATTTGTATAAGGTACACTTCGTACGGGGTCAGAGTTTCTTGAACCTTAGTGATTTTGGGAACCCGTAGTAGGCACGACTCCCGTTGACTTTGCGTCTTTGGACTTCACGACTGTTGTTGTCAGTTTTTATCAACGAGCCAAGGTTGTAGCATGGTACACGAATTCAGATAGGTCGGCCCCTTGATTCTACAAAGCTTCGGAACTGCTTCTTTCAGACAACTTTCCACACGGGGCATTTGTGGGGTTCCACTGTGTGTTTAGACGTCGATAGAACTAGGATCACAAAAATCATTCCAGTCTAGCGACGCAACACTCAGCATTTTCTCCTATTTTTTTTGGAACATATCTTTTGTGGAAACGTTGAGCTGCATCCTCACCTAAAGGGGGAGTGAAAGAGCTGTTCCTGTTTCTGGTTTCAAACTCTGCGAAAGAGCAGGTGCTTTGTCCTCAAGTATGGGTTGGACCGAAGGTCCGGCAAAATCAGACACATGGCGATAAAGGTGGATGGCCTTAATGATTGAGGCATTTGTTGCGCGCGATAATTGGCTTTAGAAACGTTATGTACTTGCGCATTTTTGTAGCAATTACATAAATAACTACGACAAAATTCATCTCGCGCCTGGCTGATCTGAGGATTTTTGAATTCTTCACGGTCACTTTGTCCTGCATCGTGAAAGAGACCGGACCTGGCGGACATCGCCAAGAGCCTCGGTGTGTTAGCGTAGGTCAGTGAGTCGTGGCTTATTCTGAACAAGCCAGTTGTAGGATTTTCTATTAGATTTAAATTTTCTTTCTTCCAAATAGAATTTTTAAAGTGGTGGTTCGAGTAATGGTTAGATTAGCGGCTCTACTACACTGCGTTTCACAATTATAGAACCACTCATTTTTCCTGAGTTTCCAGAGATATGTAAGAGGTTGGTTGAATCGAAGTATTTAGTGTAGGATATAATAACTATCTTCATTTAAAAGACTGGCCATTTGAACTTTATTATTGTGTTCAGGCGCGAAACAATCAAAAAATTAAATTCCAGTGTTTCATAACTATAGAACCAGATGGAAAAAATCTCACTCCTTTACAAAATTAACGTCAATTTCGCATGAATTACAATAAGTTTCTAATTCTTAGGCCATCTTTAGTTCTCAATCAGTTCAAATAACCCATTCGGTGTGGTTTCGATCAAGCTGCGCCATGTTGTAGTATGTATCACTTTTTACGCAGAGGATACTGACCGTTCAAGCTCAAGCTTGAAGCAAGCAAGCAAGCAAGGAGCTTCTTCGTACGAGTACGGGGAGCGTCAAATATAATAATTGATTTTCAGGCTGATGAATTAGATTTGGGATTTGAATCCCAAACATTCGAGTTGATTACAGATAGCCTACATAGGAAAGCTCTCCGTTACGCACTTGTATTATGCTTACTTTTTATTTCGTTTATTTTTATCTGGTCCAAAGCAATTCGCAATTCGCTAAACTAACTCCATCGGATTATCACATGTTCAGGTCCCTGCAAAGTTATCTCAAGGAAAACAATTATAGGAGGTTGTGTCCAAGATACGACCGCATTGTTGACGTAGAACTACACTGTTATTTTATATAAGTCGTCATACATTGATGGCTTGAAACTACTAGGAATATAAACTCTTCTCATCATTTTGCGCTATTCTCAAAGGAAACACTTATGTTAATATTACTGGCCTCGAAAAAAGTTGCATTACTTTCTCATGCTCGAGGGAAGCGCAGCTGTCAACTTTAGTGGAGGAGGTTTTGCTACTGGCAAGCGAAATTTATTCACATACAAAATTCCAGAATGACATTTACTTTCTTGGTGACTAAACAAGCGAAATAAGCTCTTTTTGTTAATAACAACCTCGAAGACAGTAGCAATGCTTCATTATTATCAATATTAGCGCAAATGCAATTTTAGTTGAAGGCAGTTTTGCGATTGGCACGCGAACCCAAATAACTTATAACATTCCAGTAAGACATTCAAGATGCTTGGTATTCCCCAAATATTTTTTTGGCGCTCAACCTTAACGCCTGCTTCGCCATAACGTCAGTTTAATGCATTAGTGCATTCTCAAAGGCACCAACGAAGCCCTTATGATAACGGAAAACAAACAATGTTAACAGCTTGGAAAAAGGCTGAATTATGCCACACAGCTTGTTCTCTGCTGTAACACCCATCGATGCGAATTCGCTGGTGACTTTGTCAAGAGTGACCGCCTTCACCACCAGGGGGGGAGCTTGATTTTGGTTGCTGTCTGGGTAACGGCGTTTACATTTTCGACTGCACCAACATCGCGTGCAGCATTAGATGACGCTTGCCTCGAAATTTTAATGCCCCTGGCAATGCGTTCGTTTTTTGCAGGACTCGGGCCTGCCTTCCTCTTCTTCTTGCTCATCACACACTACGCGAAGCGTCCAATTTATGACGCAGAAAGAAAAACACACGATATGAATAATGACAAAAACAAACTGAAAAAACCACACGACGATATCCAAGTTGGATTACCACTGGTGGGGTCCAATCTTAGATCGAAGCGCAGCGAAAGCAAAGTGAACTGGATTGCTCAACAGTCCGATGCCGAATGAAAGTTTGCCTCAGCGAGATTCACTGTTTATACTCAGGCAAGTATTCCCCTTCAGTCTTCTACCTTTTCCTTTGTTCACGGAGACTTTAAATCCTACGATTTCCCCTCCGTTGGTCGTCGATAAGTTGCACATTATTGACAGTTCTGTTCGGGAAAGCACACAAATGGACAGAACAAATGTATGGGAAAATGGAAATGCTTAAAGTTTTCAGGAATTTTAACCATCTACAAACCAGGGGAATCTAATGTATAGCATATTAAACAAATCTTACGGAATTTCCGATTTGTTTAGTATGTAAATCGCCAAAATCCGTTCGCGACAAAAATAGTTATTAACGTTAACTTTATTTCATAAAAACGTGACCTTTTTTCTGTTTTGCCCCCCCTCAATGAAAGACGTAGTTCTACGTCAAAAAACTTCAACTTAATGAACAGCATTAAAAAACCTCCAACAGTTTTCGATTAGAAAGCAAAGACGTTCTGGGGGATGATGAAAGATTGAGGAACACAACTGTGCATATAAAACTGTTCACCCAAAAATCGGCACGAACTTTCTGGACAACCCGATATGAACTATCCTGATTTCTTCCTGATTCTTATTTTTATTCTTCCAGATTTTTAAAAATTATATTTGGCAACGCTGGTCTCATGTGTTCTACCGATTATGTGCATGCCATCAGCGAAGCTGAGATACTAATTGATACTTATTGGGAATCGTGCACCGCATGTTGAAACCCGCTCTTCACATCCACCTTTCAGCGTCACGTTGGAGGGCAAACAGAAGAGTCCATCGCCTTGTCGATGTGCTATGTGAGTCTCAAACGATTCCGACAGATCGCTTGGAATCTGCACACCGCCATCGTTGTCTGATACAGTCTTGTCAGCTTTCGAGGAATTGCATTACGGTCCAGTACAAATTGGCCTTAGAACTTCTAAAACCAGCCTTTATCTTTGCCTTCTTGATATAGGATTGCGACATTCTTGTCATTTACGCTGCATCTCTCGATAACAACTTCGGGTTTCGTTCAAAAACATCTACCACTTTCGAATGAATTCTTTTCTTCCACTTTTTGGTTTCTTGACGATGATCCGAAGCTCTTCAGTGTCCTCACACCGATGACGCATGGTGCACAAATAAACTTATCCTGACAATACTGGCAACACTTATCCTGACAAATGCCTACTATGATAAAATAAGCTCTTATCCATATTGATTGAAATTTTGGACAATTTTACTAGAAATATGATGTCCAAGACACCACCACATTATCAATTCAAGACTACGTGATCGTAGTCAACGAGAACGAACATTATAGAAATTTAAGAATGAACTCTCTAGTGAAATGAATTTACACCCTCTGTTTCACACAAAGAACATCACTGGAAAATACTTTTTCCACATCTGGCTTGAAATGTGTTGCATTTTAATGCCACTTTTCAATCGCGTCAATAATTCCGAACACACTCCTAAATTCACACAAGCTTCTTCCCGGAAAAACAATTTAAAAAAAAAAAGAAATTCGCTTTTTATTACTCTGGATATTACTTTAAAATGACTCGAAAAAATTTTTTCACTCTTCAGTAAAATGTTTTGACAGTTCTAGAAAGGACCGATTAGTTTGAGTGATTTTGTAGAAACAGCTGAAAATGGTTGAGTCATGATTCGTTCCAGTTAACATACGCACTGTCACAGGGAATTATATGTTTGCTCCACCCCTACCGTCATTCAACATTTCTAATAAATAAAACATTAAAACAGCTCAATGGTACCCATTTCAATTTGTATTTGGTATCACAAGAAAAAAAACTTACAACAATGTATGCGTGTGATGGAAAATGACAGAGAATTCTACCAAGTAGAAGTGTCAGATATGAACAGATGTTATGTTGTGAGGACATTTAGAAGCTATTTCAAAACATGTGAAGACATTCACAGCCTCTTCAAAATACACAATAGTTCCCTTAATTTTAATTGCATCATCTATGGAGCGTAGAGCCAATTAATCAAAAACTATAGGGTAGGGTGGTGCTAGTTGGTCATATGGGTAAGTTGGTCAATGACAATGGATGAAAAATAGCGAATTGCTGATACAAAAAAAATAAGCAAATGGGAAAAACTTGTTATTAAGTAGATTTAAAAATACCGACATGTTTTCGATTTTACCAAAAATCATTCACGGTTTGCGCATTATAAAATGTGTTCTAAAACTAAAGTGACCAGATGGTCAGAGGTTTAACGCGGGACACAAAAAACAAAACGTTATGTATATACGTTATGTGAACAAAAACCATACTTTAGCGAGTCTAAACTGATCAGTATTATTTCTTTCTGAGTATCGGCACTCAGTTGTGATTTTTCGGTGGTTTAGAATTTGTTTACGCCCGAAAATCACTCGCTCAATCAGAGCATTTTTGCCTGGCAAGCACGATTCAAATTCTACAATTTTCTTCAAATTAGCAAAAGGAATGCTCGAAAATTCCAATTAATTTTTCATCGATTTTAGTATTAACGTATGCATTCAAAAAATGGACTAATTTCGGATGGCGACGAAAGATAATTTCTAGGAACAAATTTTCTTTAAATCTTACGTTTATTAAGTCTAGAACAAAAATGATTTAAGGCTGTTGATTCGCAACAGCAGCACTGTCAAGCAACTTGATGATTTTTCCATACTGCAAGCTCCATCCCACAGCGAAGGAGTTGGACATTCTAAGGCACTTTGTGTCCGCCAGTTATAGCCGATCTGGTATTCACAATATCATCTCTTTGCCGCTCCTTAAGCCGGGAGATCGAAGCAACCGGCCAAACGGTGGAGAAGAATCTGGCCAAAATTGACATTTTCATACGGAAGCGTCAGATGAGACCGGCCGTATCTGAGCAGCAGGCAATCGCCTAAAGGAATAGCTCGTGAAAACTTCTTTCCGGCGAAAGAAGTGAAAAACTTCTTTTCGTACTCATAATGAAAGACGAGACGTACTTGATGCTAGAATTCAACGAATAGCCGGAGACCGGGTACTTTACGTTCCCCAGGTAAGCGATGACGTCGAATATATCATTCACATCAAGTTCTCGAAGAAGGTCCTTCTCTGACAGACGTGAAGGCCGCTCTTCTTTCGAGTCATATGGTGAACAGGGAGATATATAGTGCGAAGTGCTTGCCGGAGTTGGGAAGGTGATGTGGTCTTTATGCCGAACCTGGGATCAGTCCATTATGCCAAAAGATCACTGGAGGATGGATCGGCTGGAGATAAACATTGTCGCGAAGACCACCAACCTTCCCAACATTCCCCAGCTGCGCCCGATAGAAAACTTTTGGGCGAATGGCCAAAATAGAGGGACAGACGACCACCAAAGCCACGAAAAGGTAAAATAACACGCCGATATACATTTTTCATCGCCCATGGTACAGGTTCTGGTCAACTTCCGTAAGACCGCCCAGCGCTTCATTTACGATACTTCATCAAACAACTCTGCCTCTTCTTGTCAAGTATACACTAGTTCTTCCGACTTATTCAAAACGTTAAGCCCTGACCGAGCTAGGGGACCAAAGATGAACTTTTCGTCTGACTCACGTTGGTCCCTGCGGATCAAAAGGCGGAATTATAAAAATCATTTTCCAACTTTGTTGCTGTTGCTTCCAGTTGACACTCTCTAAACAAAAAGCCCAATGTCGGTGCGATAAAACCAGCTCAACGTATTAATCTTTGGATGCATTAGAAGCGCTCTTGAACAGTCTGCCAAATAAAAGTTTTTTTTGAGGTTCATCCATTTAAGAAAATCAACATAATCAAACTATGATATTGAAACATATTGATATCGCGGGACATTTTCGTTTGTTTTGCCAAATACGGGACGTTTCGCGGGACGGAATCTTTCGCGGGACATTTTGTTGAAATGCAGGACGCCTGGTCAGTTTATGTAAAACTGGTTAATAACCATGAAAAAATCGGCTCAAACGTAAAACAAAGGTTTATTGTACGTATTAGCTTTAAGTGTTAATGGAACTCGCTTTTAAAATTATGTTTATTGAATTTTCATGAATAGTCTTTTTCATATATAGGTGGTCACACAAATTGCTCGTTTGATAGCAACGCGTATACAATTTTCAGGTATGCCGTGTTTCATTACGCAAGCTATAAACAAATATAGAAAGCATATGTTTTACTGCTTAACCCAGAGTATTTGAAACGAGACAACCACCACACAAGCCACTTGTAATTTAATTGTCATATTTATATTTTTTGCTGTAAAATTTTCATGAAATATTAAAAACGCTTTCATTGAATATCAGATAATGCATAATGCATTGAGTAATGTAGCAAACCTGGAGGCTATTTCTATATACATTAGAGTGAACACTACAAATGTCATCAAAACAAATGCAAGCGGTTGTGCGTCGCAGGGATGCCAGGTGATTTTTTTCAAAAGTCTTGACATGGTACGAGAAAATGTCTTCACCATAATATATGAGGAAAATTCTTCACACAAAAACGGAACTGTGATAACTCTGTTCTTTTATTTCAGCTTAGAAATTTTGGTTGTAACTCAAACCATATCCATGAAACTAATTGTAGAAAAGGTATGTAACCGGAAAACCGTTTGAAAGATATAGGTTAATCGATTGTATAGTAGGGCCAAAATAATAGAAATTCAATGTCACAATCATTAGAATTTTCGAGCGCAAATGAACTAATGTCTTCTAGAGACAATATGTATTCAGACCGCTTCGTTCGCTGGGACTAAATCCCTACTTTTTTGACGATATTTTCGGCCAATAGTTAGAATTTCATCGAAATAATATCTTTTAAAAATCCACGTACGCTATCATACTGAAATGTCTTCATATATTTCATAATGTCTTCAAAATGTCTTCACAAAATCAAATGTCTTCAAACCTGACATCTCTGGTTCGCCACAAAGTGGAAGAGAGACGAAATCGCTAGAAAAGATTGTCTGACTAATTTTCAACGATATAATTTGAAATTTTTATTAATTTGTTTTTTTATTTGCTACATAATATTAGTTAACTGTTTTTGTCTTGATTTAATTGATCAATTTATAATGAAGGAAACTTCTAATGGAAAAACACTTATTATGTGCTCAAAAATAACATGCCTATTATTGACCAATTTACCCCGTGTTTGGGGTAGATGGTCAATTTATTCTGAGATATAAAGACGTTAAATAAAAGAAAAGTGTCAAATAATTGATTCATTGGTTATTTTTCATTGAAATGGTAAAAGGTAAGCTTCATTGTGGTACATAACATTCTAACGCAAAACTTCGTACTGCAAAGTTATAACCAAATTTATTCAAAAATGATCAACTAGCCTCGCCCTACTCTACTTAACATACACTTTTTTGTCTATCACCATGATTCCATGCAAATAAACTTTCGGAAATATACTTATTTGTTTATTTGTTTGTTTAGATATAACATTCATCTGACAAAATCGTCTTAATGAACAAAAATTAGTATAATAGTCGAACAAAAACATAACATTAAAACATAACATTAAACACATCGGGATTCTCAATTCGGTTTCTGAAGCGTAGTGATGATTCTCCAAAGTCATAAAACTGCTCTACGGATGAAAAGGTTCTGATCATTTCCGTGACCGGCTCATGTTGACCATACGATGAACGATGTGCAAGCGGTTGCAGCAAAAACGAGGATCGTAGAATTCTACTGGGAGCGCGAAAGTTCATCTTCTCGAGCAAGTTAGGCGCATCGATTTCACCACAAAGAAGTTTGGCAACGAAGGTGGCTTGTTGAATACGCCTACGACGCTCAAGAGTATTCAAGTTCAGTAAGCGACATCTAGCTGTATATGACGGCAGGTTCCGCGGGTCACGCCAAGGCAGATTCCTAAGCGCTCTATGGATGAACCATTTTTGAATCCGTTCAATCCTGACGATCCACATGTGTTGGTACGGGCTCCATACTACAGATGCGGTTTCAAGAATCGGCCGAACAAGCGAGCAGAAGAGAGATTTCAGGCAGTAGGGATCAGTAAAGTCCCTAGAGATTCTCGAAATAAACCCAAGCTGACGATTGGCCTTGGATATCAATGCAGATCGGTGTGCGTCGAAAGTGAGCTTAGGGTCGAGAGTTACGCCCAAGTCATTGACCTGACTGACTCTCTCCAAGATAATATCATCGATCGTGTAGTCGAATATAGTTGGTTGTCTTTTTCGATGGAAACTCATGATGACACATTTATTTATACTGATAGTTAGTTTGTTCAGGCGACACCAACTCACAAACTGGTCAAGCAGGCTCTGTAACCGTCGGCAATCCTCGAGGGTTTCGATGGCTAGATAGATTTTCAAGTCGTCTGCATATATCGACACACAGTCACATGCTAGAATAAGCGACACATCGTTATAGAAGATCGCGAACAGCAGTGGTCCAAGATTGCTGCCTTGCGGAACACCCGAAGAAACAGCAAACGGAGATAAAGTGTGAGACAGGAGCTTGACACGGAGCGTTCTTCCAGACAGGTATGATCTCAGCCAGTTGATGAATTCGTCGGAAGCACCAAGACGGGATAGTTTTCTCAGTAGGATGCGATGGTCAATTCGATCGAAATCGGCTTTTATGTCGGTGTAGATAGCATCAACTTGAGCGCGTTCCTCTAGACGGTTGATACAAAACGACGAAAACTCGAGGAGATTGGTGCTAACCGAGCGTCCTGGCATAAAGCCATGTTGTACTGGTGAGATATAACGCTTAACTTTGAAAAAGACAGCATCGTTCACGATCAACTCAAAAAGCTTGGAGGCGGCAGATAAACTGGTTATGCCACGATAGTTAGCCACGTTACACTTATCACCTTTCTTAAACACGGGAAACATAAAGGAATGCTTCCACACATCTGGAAAAACCCCTTGATTCAGCGAAGCTGTGTAAATACGGGAGAGCGGTAAAGCCAAAGATGTAGCACAGCGGCAAAAAACTATAGCTGGAACGCCATCTGGGCCAGGAACTGTTGAACGTTTCAATTTTTTTACGCCCTTCTCAACCATCTGTGGGGTAACGACGAATGGTCCCAAGTCTATTAAACTCTCTGGAATGTTAGCTGCAGCTCTCTCGGCTTCTGACGGGGTGGCTGCCTCAGCGACAAACACCGATGCAAAGTGTTTTGAAAATAAATCGCACATTTCAGAAACGGAGGACGATTCCTGAGCGCCCGAGAACACCTTAGACGGGATATCTGCTGTTTTTCGCTTGGAATTGACAAACTTCCAGAAGCTCTTTGGATTTCTACGCAGGTTTGTCTGGACACGAAGCACGTATGATTTGTAGAGGGCACGGTTAAGGCGTCGGTATACACTGCTAGCGAGTTGAAAGTTGTGTATGGTTTCAACAGTTCGTCGACGGCGTAATTTACGTTGGCAAGAATTTTTGTCGCGCCGTAGAATGCGAAGAAGTGGAGTGCTCCAAGCTGGAGACATTGGAGGTTTCCTTCGTGGGGTATTCGTCACGAGCCAGCTGCAAACGATTTCGCAAAAACGCGTCGCCATGTCGTTAACGTCCTGACCAAGAGCGTTCCAATTGTAGCTACTCAGAAACTCGTTAAATGCAGCGAAATTAATTTTTGCGTAATTCAATGCTTGTTCGCCTTCGTTCCGATCCTCAACGGCCAACACTGCTCCTCTTGTATCCGATAACGATAATACTAACGGAGGATGGTGCAAATCCACCGCTAGCAGTGGCGATACAGATTCGTTGATAGCGATGTTAATATCGGGAGCACAAAAAACCAGATCCAGTGTTCGGCCACGAAAATTACGAATGAAGTTGCGCTGCTGGAGACCGAGAAAGGTGATTCCATCCAATAGAACAGCACTCGCCGCAGAGGTCAAAGACGGATTCAGATCAACAACAGAGTTAGCATGTAATTCCCATGCAATATGAGGCTGATTGTAATCGCCACATACCAATACGGTGTCATCAGAAGACGCACGGTCACACAGCTCACGCACAGAAGCCAAATGTGAATCATAAACCCCCACGTCACGACTGCGGTCGGGAGGAATGTATACTGCGCAAAGTAATATCCTTTTCCCACGTATGGTAGTGGAGACACAAATCTGTTCCAAAGAGTTTCCATTCCTCGTTTGAACCGATACAGCAGAGAAGTGACGAGCTACTGCGATAAGGACACCACCAAATCTGGACTTGGAACTGTTGGAAGGACTACGGTCACAACGGAAAACGTTAAATTCAGCTCCGAATAGCTGTATGGAGTTGATGCTGTCGTCAAGTCCGGATTCAGTCAACATGATGACGTCGTAATTACAATCGCATACTGCTACATAGAGATCGTCAATTTTCGTCCTCAGGCCGCGTACATTCTGACAATACAGCCACATAACATTGGAAGTCGTGTCGTTGCCCCTAGAAATGAGAGGCAGATCAGGTTGCGAATGGTGCTCGATTGAATCGTACTCGCCTAGAGTGGCACGTTGGAAGACCCCTTCCCCAGACTCAACAACAGGACCGGGACGGCTAATCTGACGCTGGCTACAAGGCTCGACTGAGTTGGACGGGTTAGGGGCTTCCATGATGCCGTTAATCGTGCGTCCCAGTAATCGAAGCTCATCATCGAGCTGATCAGTCCATATAAATTGGCTGGAAATTTGAACGAAGTCAGGCAGATACGAGCGATCATAAAATGCGTACTTGCCTGAAGAGTCAGGTTGGGAGACTCTCCCCCAACATCCGACCACAGGACCGGGATGACTTGAACGGCAAGGGTCAATCCGAGGTGGATGAAGTCCGGCGTGTGGCACGACTGGGTCGGAGTAGTTGAGAGCTCCCATGGTACATTGTTTATTGCATCCCGGTTGTACAAACTTTGATGATTGCTGCTGATGTGACTCGCTGGGTACATATTCTCCTCGTTCTCCTCGTCCAATCTGCTTTTCTACTTCAGACGGGGCGTTTTGGAGAACCCCGACTGAGTTTTCCGATCTTGATAGTCGATGAATTCACGAAAGTATACTCCATCAGGCCACGTGTCAGCACATAGAGCCACTTCCCGATATTTTTCGTCAATTCCAATTTTGAACGAGACGAAACGCATCGAATTCAGGTCAGCGTCCTTTTTTACCAGCTTTTTGACAACTATGGGTTCGTCGCACGGAATGCACTCGGTGACTAGCGAAAGTATGTCATCTTCAGAGGCTTTTGGATCGATTCGGGACATGTATACCCAGCAGTTTTCAGGCTCTGGGGCAACAACAGGGATGGTGGTTTTTGTTTTTCTCCTACCGCACGACATTGTAGGTAGCTTTGGAGATTCTAGTTCCGCAGCATCAACGGATCTTTTAATAGTTGGTCGTTTAAGGCTCGGCCACGGTTTGGGAGTTGTAGGAGCAGTGGAGACTTTGGTTGCTAATAATTCCACTTGCTTGAAAACCATCCCAAACTAATTGAAGTCGAAGTCTATGAGAATTTTCATCGTGCCTAAATGTGGATTATTTTTTGTGGAGGAATCTCAAATGTTCATTATCGATTCAAACACTAGAAGACAACATTACACTGTTATTGGTGAGATACTCAAAATTGGATCACCTGAAACGTAGTCGTGGCCAACATTTACATGAAATTATCTTTAAAAAATAAATGACAAGTATTGATTTTTAATCCCCAACGTTTTTTTTACATTTTTTTCAATTTTCCTCTGCATTTTTTTTTGTAAATTAAAAACCAAAAACTTTAAAAATCATCCTTTAGATAAAAATTGAGAATACAGTCGCCTTTCACTAACTGGGTGTTCTTTAACTAGATTACACTTCACCAGGGCGTGCTTTGAATGGGCTGCAGCCTAGAGAATATGAGTGGAATAATAGACAAAAATAGACATGAGATGTCAAATTCATGTGCTCAGAAAGATGCGATGGAAATTTTATAAAACATGATGTTGTAAAACTGACAAAGTGACAGAACACATTTTAGTGAAAACCATTTATAAATCCAATTTCAAGATATTTAACGCTGAGGCAGCTATCTTTATGGCTATATTGAAACGTTCAAAAGCACAGGATGTTTTTTTCAGTGCGAAACAAACAATTCATTGAAATTCCTCTCAGTTTCATTTGACGTTTGACATCATTCCAGTTAGCAAGTGGAATTCAATAATTGGGTTGCCGTTCCACTCCAGTTAGCGAACGAGTACTGTATATACTTGATTATGAATGGATACAACGTGGATACTTTTCAATAAAATTGGGTTATTACAAAATCGCACAACGTAAAATCCTCAAGAACTGAAAAAGTTAGCTTAAACTACGAAACGTTAAAAATACCCCTAAATTATTGGATACCTAAAATGTTTCTTCAGTCTTAACTTTTTTGACCTTTGGACAGTGTACGACCACCTAAAGTAACGAAACCTCGACGCCTCTCTTCTTCTCGCGTATGAGGTTATAAAATGGAAATAAAGGATAGAAAATACACTGAATTAGAATAATTTATTAAACATGTAGTAAATAAAAAGTAACAAAACTTCTGATTTCAAGCTTATTTAGTCTTCTCGGAAGGGTTTTCTGATTCATTCGATACAGATTTTTCGTCAATTTCCTCCATTGGTTCCCCAGTCTTAACAACCGGAATCGTTCTCGTCTCTACCGCTGGCAAAGCCTTCCTCGGAGCGGTTATCGTGAGAATTCCATCCGATGATAGCGATGAAACAATATCGTTGGTGTCATGTCCCGCTGGTAACATGTAGCGTCGAACGAAATGTCGTGAAATGTAACCATGTTCGTCCTGCTTTTCCTCGTGTTTTCCTTCTACCATAATGCACTTTTCATTGGCCGTGACATTGATTTCCTCGGGGGAGAATTGTTGGACATCGAGGTTTATTTGAAATTTGTCACTGGCCACGTTAACTTTTGACCCAGCATCATTGCGAGAAGCAACACTAGAACTGCGCCACGGTCTGTTGTATCCGGATCTAAGACGATTTAGGTCTGCTGCCGCTGTTGTGAACGCACTTAGTAGATCATCCGCAGTGATCCCACTTCCGAAGTGCTGATCCAGAATTCTGGATGTTCTCAGAGGAACATCCCAGCGGTCATCCCACCAGTCACGGAACAGAATTGGAACTAGAGACATTGTTTGGACTCGTTTATGCTAGACAATTAATGTTACACTTTTCTTGCTCAATTTGTGTTGAATGCGCTCGCACTTCGCGCTTCGCTATGCGTGCTACTGAATTTTGGTATCAATTCACTAGTGATATTTATCGAATACTGATGCTACCTCATGAACTCGTCGCGCTTATATAGGTAAATTCACTGATGGTATCATTTGGCACTCTTCATTGCGCTGAGTGCTGACGAATGTGCTAGAATTAATACACACTCAAATAGGACTGCGTTCGAGAAACGTTCATGAACGCGGGCCAAAACCGATACAAACAAATGATACACAGCGAAGAAATTTCTGGTGCAATCTTTAATATTCGATAAAAAATAAGGACGTCGTGCGTTGAATATGACTCAACGATTGCGTTTTTTAGAAACTAACTTAAATTTTAGAATGCCCGAAAATTTACATTGTCAAAATTGGGTGTTGCCCAACGGGAAATGGCATCAATACGTCTCGACGCCACGCATAACTATGCAATTTGAACCGAAGAACAGTACAGTGACTCAAATCCGTAATCGTACTTCACCATGCAGATCTCTTTTCCCTTCTTTTGAAAGTCGAAAACAAGCTTTCGGAACATTCTATTTAGATAAAATTATAGTGTCATATGAGAGTTAAAAGGTTTGCTATCTGTTTTCAGAGTAATGGTTTTTATTTCTTTAAAAATCGCGAATGTATGTGCTAATGTAAGAAAATTTACTCAAACTCATAATCGTACGCTGGTTGAAATCTCTACTCGATTTCGAAGGCGTTGGCCAATTTCCGAATTCCATCATTAGTATTGTATCCCTTGTTCATTGCAACTATCTTTAGCTGTCTTTAGCCTTATCTACGAGTTTTTTGGTGTATTCAGAAGGTATATTTATCATTTTTTTTCATTATGTAGTTTTTAAAATCGTTATTTTTAGAAATTTAATGGTTTCTAAATTTCCTACACAGATAACTTCCTTAGTTTTTTACTGGAATTGATGTCGGAAGATTGTGGAGGAATATCAATAACTTTTGAGTAATTGTAATGTAACCATGTGCGAACTTCATATGTCTTGAGCTCTGGTTCATTGTCTTGGCAAAATTTGAATCCTCAATTCTATCCCATTTTGTTGACACTTTGCTTCATGTTTTCCTTCAGGATGATCGAGTAAACATTCTGACCCCTATATACCAACCAAATTCCTCATACATGTACCCTCATATCATCCCTCCACCACCACCATGTTTAAACATTTCTTTTGGATATTTTTACGTTTAATTCATCGTTAGCATCCTTCATACGAAACGATAACAATCAGAGTCGAAAATATCAAATTAGGACCTATCTGTGGAAATAACATCTTACCGGGGAATGAGAAAGCGGACTCGCTAGCTAAGGTGGGCGCTTCAGAAGGCACACTTTTTGAAAGGCAAATTGCTTATAATGAATTTTTCCACATTCCTCGTCAGAATACGCTCGTAAGTTGGCAGCGCATGTGGAGTGAAGATGAGTTCGGTCGTTGGTTACACACGATTATCCCTAAGGTCTCGACGAGTGCATGATTCAAGGGATTGAATGTAGGTCGTGATTTCATTCGCGTGATATCTCGGCTTATGTCCAATCACTACAACCTAAACGCGCATCTCTATCGCATTGGGCTCGCAGCAAACAATCTTTGTGATTGTGGCGATGGCTACCACGACATCGAGCATGTTGTCTGGTCGTGTATCCGGTTCCATGCTGCTCGCTCTCAGCTCTCTAGAGTACTGAGAGCACAAGGCAGACAATCGGATATCCCCGTCCGGGATATCTTAGGTAGCCGTGATCCTGATCTTCTGCTTCATCTATACCTGTTCCTCAGAAACGCCGATGTCAACGTTTAATGATGTTTCCTTCGTTGTGTCCCCGTTTCATATCCCTCCTATCCAAACGATAAACTTTTACTTAGTCGCGGCAATACATACACACACTCTTTACAGATACACGGGCTAAGGTTGTGCAGTCCACTGATCATTCAACAAGAGCCAAAGGTTGTACCGCTTATGACAACTCTACACGAGCTGATGATTGCGCCGGCTAGTGACCATTCTATCCTGGATTCCTCGAGTCGAGAAAGACGCACCACGCTAGATATGGGGTACAGACTAGGGGGGCGTTGCTGATTAATGGTCAGCTGCATCCCAATAGCAGGTATCCTGTGTCGGGCACACGTACAGAGCATCGAAGACTGCAACATACCAATTATGAGAACACTTGTAATACTAACCTCGAGCCAACCGCGAGTAATCGGTTACATATTACTAACATAGTTGTAAGCAAACATTATAGAAAAATTGAACTCCCGGCCCCGTTAGGCTGACGCCATATGAGCCTTAATAAAAATATATATTTTGGATAAAAAAAAACATCTTACCAGTAAGATGTTGATGTGTTTCATGCTGTTTGGAATAGTCAAATTGGAGTTACTGATCTTTTTTGCTGAGAAACGGTTTGTCCCTCTGTGCTCGGGCATTCAAGCTGCCCTTCCTAGGCACATTATAAACTTTTTGTTTGCTCAATTTGGTTTTTATCGGTGGTGTAATGGATCCGAATGTTTACATGAACATCCTAAAGGTGTAGTATGTAGCAAAGTGTGAACAAAATGAGATGGAATCGAGGATTCAGGTTCTGCCAAGACAATGACCTAGAGCTCAAGACATATGAAGTTCGCACATGGTTACATTACAATTACTTAAAAGTTATTAATATTCCTCCACAATCTTCCGACATCAATCCCAGTAAAAAACTAAGGATGTTATCTATGTAGGAAATTTAGAAACCATTAAATTTCAAAAAATAATGATTTTAAAAACCACAAAATGGAAAAATTGATAAATATACCTTCTGGATACACCAAAAGCTCGTAGATAAGGCTAAAGACAGCTAAAAATAGTTGCAATGAACAAGGGCAACAATACTAATGATGGAATTCGGAAATTGGCCAACGCCTTCGAAATCGAGTAGAGATTTCAACCAGCGTACGATTATGAGTTTGAGCCAATTTTCTTACATTAGCACATACATTCGCCATCTTCAGAGAAATAAAAACCATTATTCTGAAAACAGATAGCAAACCTTTTAACTCTCATATGACACTATAATTTTATCTAAATAGAATGTTCCGAAAGCTGGTTTTTGACTTTTAAAAGAAGGGAACAGAGATCTGCATGGTGGAGTACGATTACGGATTTGAGTCACTGTATATGTATGCGCGAGCAACATACGTTGCATGTGGCAGATGAAAAAAATGTATATCACAGTTTTTGGAATAATAAACATAATTGTGATCATTAAATTCTCATCTGAGGCCGGTATTATTTCGCCGGTAAGCGACTCTGTGATGTACCTGCGGGGTGAGGATTTTCACTTCCTCCCATGGTTCATGCGAAAGTGAACATCAACGGCTCTCGAAAGTGTGCGAAAATTCTAGCATTTCCACGAATATTCATTCCGCGCTTCGAAAAGTGTGGAACATTCCGATTCGAACAGTGAACTCACCTATATAAAGCTCGGAGGGTTCATGCAACGGCATTAGTACTCACCCAAGCTTGCAAGTGAATAGATTACCCTAGTCGAAAAAGTGTGCGTTTAAACCTAAAAAAACATCAGTTAAGTTAAAGTGAAGAATAAAGTAAAAGTCTTTGACTGGTGAATATAAGTGAAACAATGCCTCTGGTTCCAATTCTATTTCGTGACTGGTGGGACGACAGTTGGGATGCTCCCTTGAGATCATCCCGGATCCTGGATCAACATTTCGGCAGTGGCATCTCGGCGGACGATTTACTAACAGCGCTAACAACAGCAGCAGCTGCACACGCTGCACTTCAAAACCGTTCCAGGTCCGGATATAACAGACCATGGCACAATGCAAGCGTTGCTTCCCGGAAAGATGCCGGTTCAAAAGTTGACGTGGCCAATGACAAGTTCCAAATCAACCTCGATGTTCAACAGTTCTACCCGGAAGAAATTAATGTCACGGCCAACGAAAAGTGCATCACGGTAGAAGCAAAACACGAGGAGAAGCAGGATGAACATGGTTACATTTCAAGGCATTTCGTCAGACGTTATATACTACCAGCGGGACACAACCACAACGATATAGTTTCATCACTATCATCGGATGGAATTCTCACGATAACCGCTCCGAGGAAGACTTGGCCGGCAGCAGAAACGAGAACGATTCCGGTTGTTAAGACTGGGAAACCAATGGAGAAATTGACTGAAAAATCTGCTTCCAAAGAATCAGAGACAACTTCCGAGGATGCTGAATAAGCTTGAAATCATAATTATTGTTACTACTTTTTAGCTACCTCCATATGTTTAATAAACTTATCTAACTCAGCATGTTCCCCGTGTAATTGTGTGTCAGTAAATATCACTTCCGCATACGCCTTATTCCAAGATTCTATGTAATCACAACAGTTTAGATTAAAAACGATGGTTCCACGAATTCGAATTTTTTTGGCGCGACCTTTTTTATACCGGTAAGAAAGTGACCCGGTGTTTGAAAATATAGAGCCCTATTCCAGAAAACGAGACCAGCAATTCGTCTCGTCTCGTCTTGGCTTCAGTCACTGTCGAGACGAGCAGAATGTCCCATTCCAGTACACGAGTTTCATTGAAATGTTTTATTTGGTAGACTGGAGAGACTACAGTCAGTTTTTCTCAGTATGATCAGTGATGTCAGATGAGAAGACATGTTTTTGTTTTGAGAAAAGCATCAAACAGTTTTAAAATTTATCAATCGATACTCCTTTCTCAGTGCCAAAATATTAAAAAAAAAAGACGGGTGGGTAATGTCGGGGACATAACCGGAGTGACGTAGGACTATGCAAAGGGGACAGCTTTTGTTAAATATATATTTTAAATATATTGTTTTATTTTCTTCACCTACGTGAATACCTACCTATCTACCTGAAAAATGGATTAGTTTACTGTTTACTCTTTATGAATATGTTAATGGTTCTGAAAAGAACCTTTGGTGTTGTGTTTTTGTTATCACTCGATATTCCCATCTTGTTCGGCTAAACCTTCATGTTTAGCGATTTGTTGTCACTCGCCACAGCTTTCACAGTTGGAAAATTTCTTCCTATCCAGCTTGTGACATATTTTACAGTAAATTACATTCAATGGCACGTCGCATTACCACCACTCAGTGCCGGATTGGAGGTAATTTTAACCTGTAATTGAACATTTGCGATGACAGTGGTACAGTGTCGACTTTCAATGTGGGATCATAATTTGGATCTCTATGTTTACAAAAATGTCCAACTAAATAAGTCACATTACATGTCCGTCCAATTAGCTAAATGTCGAACTAATTGTAGATTACTGTACTTTCAGTCTGGAAACAATTTAAGAATTGGTGGAAATTGAATAATCAGGAAAGTCCCCAACTATCAATAAGCTCAGAACAACTGCCAAATTCACATACTCATCAAATCCTGGCAAACAAATTATGAAAACATCAATTTGTGTTTTATTATTATTTTGGATAATGTTTTAGAAAGCATTGAACTTTATTTTCGAAACTCTTTTTTGGAAGGTTTAATGGCCCTGAAAAGCGCCTTGTTTTATGGAATGGTTCCAATTTAGAAAACTTAGTACTCGTGGTTTTGAAAAAAAACCATTTCGAACGCCCTCGATGCCGCCTTGTTCTGGATTTGCCACCAAAGCAGTTTGTATAAAGAACAAACTTTTTTCTTCTGCTACCTGATGCCGTTTTGCGATTGCGTTTGCCACTCGCCATTCGCTGCAACTGCCTGTTGTCTTGATGTCCGCCGAACCGAATGTGTTATGTTCCGAATGCAGGTTTTCTTATCGTCGCGAGCAGCTTTGCCAGCCAACTCGATCACTCCGGCGGCCGAAACTATATAACGCCGGCTAGGTGGACTGGTACACAGGTACTAACGCGCTCGACCTAGCTACCTTTTCCGGTGCAATTGGCGGATACACCTACGGGAAATTGCAGACCACCACGGTTCGAGCGGGATTTTGCCTTTCCCTTCACTTTTCCTCCTTTGCCATATCCAACCATGGCTGCTTGTGTTGGTTTGTTGATGTGAGGTGATGCGAAACGATGTGGTGTACGGTTCGGATGAGAATGATCGTTACGGCAGCGGAGAGGGGATTTTTAAGCTGACTGGCTGGCTCGAGAATTACGCATGTGTGAGACTGCGACCAATGTTTCCCTCATTTTTTTCTTTTTCCTTTCCAATCGTGCTTCATTCTATTTCGCTGCTGCTCTGGTTGCCCGTTTAGGTCGGTACGATTTGAGGAGCACAAAATGGACCAATCAAAAATGGGCACATAGTGTATTTGGACAATGCTTGATATTTCACAATTATTCAATTATTTATCTCAAGAAAAATGAAATGTTATTCGTTATGATAGATGCGTAGATATATTTCCTATCAATTGATGCAAAAACCTTTGCGATCTATTGAGAAATGCTCGAGTTATAAGCGTTCCAAATCTTGCATTTTTTCCTACTTGTTCAGTGCCTAGATTTCCATTTCACCCCCTATATCTTCCGGTTAGACGTAGTCCTACGTCAAAATAACAAAGGAATAAGTTTCATATATCATTTAGTTTCATTGATATTTTTCCTCGATCATATGGTTTCATCACTCAGACGTTTTGTTATTATGGATTTTTTGTTGTTCACCTAATCAACGATTTATCAAGAAAAATTTTATCTCTCTATATATATGTATTTCCAATAAAGTAGTTGTTTTTTCTTAATCCGAAGCGAAATCATGAACCCATTAGGTAATTGAGAATTGTAAGTTTTTCACTGATGGTTCAAGAATAAACGGATCCACTGGTTTTGGTATCTTTAATGAACATTACACTAGCTTTCATAAACTTGAAGACCCTTGTTCAGTGTATGTTGCCGAACTGGCTGCAATATATCATGCAATTAAGACCATTGAGTCCTTACCACCTGATCACTATTTTATTTTCTCGGATAGTCTTAGCAGTATACAAGCCATTCAATCCTTGAAACAACAGACGAAAGCATCATATTTTCTTATCGAAATCAGGAATGCATTGAATTCTCTTGTTGATAAAGGTATTCGAATCACTTTCATTTGGATTCCTTCCCATTGCTCTATTCCTGGTAATGAGAAAGCGGATACACTCGCAAAGATGGGTAGTATGCAGGGCACAGTTTTTGAAAGACAAATAGCGTATCGGGAATTCTTCTCCATTTCCCGACAGTAGTCACTCTCCAGTTGGCAAAACCAATGGAACAGAGATGAGCTCGGGAGATGGCTATACTCTATTATCCCCAAAGTTTCAACAAGGGCCTGGGTTAGGGTTAGATCTTGACAGAAATTTTATTAGAACTATGTCCAGATTGATGTCCAATCATTCCGCGCTAAATGCGCATCTCTTCCGCATAGGTCTTGCTACTAACAATTTATGCAATTGTGGTCAAGGATATCATGACATCGAGCACGTTGTTTGGTCATGCAATGAATTTTGCAATGAAAGAATTAAACTGGTTGCCGATTTAGAGGCTCAAGGAATACACTCACGCATGCCAGTTCGCGATATCCTAGCTACTCGTGACCCTAATTTTATGTCCCCCATATATGTCTTCCTAAGAAGCGCTAATGTTATTATTTAGGTCGCATCTCCTACTCCCACTGTCCATTCTCCCTTCCTTTCCTATTACACAAGCAGAACTTAGTACCCGTTGAGATAAGATCATTACAGGAGCTATTAATATAACAAGGAGGCACTCACTACCAAAGGATACCGTTGCTACATCAACTGGCGATGTAGTTGTTACGACCCACCACAGGCACTGTTCCAGACAAGGATAATACCGACGAGGCAACGAAGGAATAAATTATATATTTTTTATATTGCACTGTAGTTTTAGCTAATTAGACTTAAGCCAATAATTATGTCGTTATAATATATTCAAATAGTTTTAAAATGTATTGCTTGATGGTGGCTCTTTATCCACTTGAGCCTAATTAAATCAATAAAGGAAAAAAAAAAGTAGTTGTTTTGAATTACTCATTTTCGTTCAATGTGTGAAGACCCTTTTAGTGCCGTGTTAATATATTAAAAACAGTCATCCAGTCATCTAGCATCCCTGGATATGAGTTCAATGTATACATTTGGTTGTGTTGTTTGGAAGAGTCCCATTTGAAAATCTGTAAAATCTTGCAATTACTGAATTGAATTTGATGGTTGCAGTTGAAAACATACATTGCTTAAGCAATACTTGTTGAGCCGTGAAACAATTTTTGAAGATAAAGGCGGAGCAGAAGAATACCGATGTTTTCAATCAACAAGGTGAACAAACACATCAAACAAACTAGACGAATCGACTGATTCATCGACGAGCGCGGCCAAACAGTCGTCGAACCAGACGAGCTACTCGTCTGTTTTTAGTCGAGCTCGGCTTCTGGAATAAGATCGCAGCTGATCGCCGAAGCCACGAAAAAGCTGAAGAACAAGCTGACATCCATTTGGTCATGACTAGGGTTCCGGCCAACTGCCGTAAGGCCATTGGGTGGCAGAGCATCGAAGCATTTTTGTGGAAAGTTCAATAAATGTAGGATCTTTCGAAAATTTGTTCAATTGAAATATCCTCTGTATTTTTTTCATCGTCATACGAGGGCGGTCCGATAAGTACTCAGCCTCATCGCCCGATGGTGTCAGTATCGCTAGAGAGATTACTTATCGTGTAGTACTTTCTTGTAAACGGCTACTGTCAAATTTCAGCCGAATAGGACTCGTAGTTTTGGTTTGACCGTGCGTGGAAGAGGGCATATCCGCGGATTTTAGAAAACTGGAAAAATGGAAATTCCGCCGTCGCCATGGCCAAATTAGTCGAATTGCACTACGAACTGCTGCCCCATCCACCGTATTCTCTAGATTTGGCCCCGTACGACTTTTTTTTCAAACTTGAAAAAGTCACTCGCCGGGCAGAAATTTGAGTCGAATGAGGAGGACATTGCCGCCACGAAGGTCTACTTTGCAGACCTCGAGAAAACGTATTTTTCAGATGGATTAAGGAAGTCGGAGCATCGCTGGGTCAAGTGTATCGAGCTAAAAGGAGACTATGTAGAGAAATAAATCTCCACTTTTCCAAATTTTTTGTTTTTTTGTAGGCTAAGTACAGTAAACATTCGCTAACTGGGCGAAAAGGGAAGACCAGTTATCGACATTCGCGTATTAACTGGTCATGGAAAATGTCAAATAAAATCGAGGGGAACTTCAATGAATTGTTTGATTCGTGTTGATCATGAAATTGGATAAACAAAAGGACTCCAATGAAAGTTTCGCATTGAGTGCGACAACAGGCATGAAATATTAGGCTGTCAAAAAAGCCCTGCGGTATTTCTGCGAGGTGTCGTTGTAAGCGCGTAGTTCTAGTTGTATTTATTGTATCGAGTCATACTATAGCTTGTTGGAAAGGTATTTTTGCGCGCTATAATATAGTCCTTGACAGTGTTTTGTTTGGTTAAGTCGTTCGTGAGTTATAGTGTCGCAAATATGGAGCAAAATAAAGAGAAAATCCGACATATTTTACAGTACTACTATGACAAAGGCAAAAATGCATCTCAAGCTGCCAATAGAATTTGTGCAGTTTATGGACCCGATACAGTTTCCATTTCCACCGCACAACGATGGTTTCAACGTTTTCGTTCTGGTGTAGAGGTCGTCGAAGATCCCTCATTAACGGCCAGGAAGGTTCTGCTGTGTGTTTGGTGGGATTGTCAAGCAATAATCTATTATGAGCTGCTTCCCTATGACCAAACGCTCAATTCGGACTTGTACTGCCAACAACTGGACCGCTTGAAGGTAGCACTCATGAAGAAGAGGCCATCTTTGATAAACAGAGGCCGCATTGTCTTCCATCAGGACAACGCCAGGCCACACACTTCTTTGGTGACGCGCCAGAAGCTCCGGGAGCTCGGATGGGAGGTTCTTTTGCATCCGCCGTATAGTCCGGACCTTGCACCAAGTGACTATCACCTGTTTTTGTCCATGGCGAACGAGCTAGGTAGTCAGAAGTTAGCCACAAAAGAGGCCTGTGAAAATTGGCTATCCGAGTTTTTTGCCAATAAGGAAGCGAGCTTCTATAACAGGGGTATTATGAAGTTGGCATCTCGTTGGGAACAAGTCATCGAACAAAACGGCGCATATTTGACTTAAAACAGATGATTGTAACTAATTTTATGAACAAATGAAAATTCAAAAAAAATACCGCAGGACTTTTTTGACAGCCTAATATAATTTGAGGAAATTATTTTTTTTTGTAATTTAATCAATGTTTTTGTCATACGAAAATAATCTCTATTTTCACAACATTCTAGTTTCGAATGTTGTGAAAATTGCCTCTCACAGCAAATCTTCCATTTGAATATGGCGTCGATTGTTTACGAAATTCTGCTTTTTAACTGGTCCAAGGCCCGGTTAATATTCGCCCAGTTAAACAGCAGACGACTGAGCGATTACTGTACTTATCGTACTGCCTTTTCAACCTTTTTTTTTTTTTATTAATTCGTTTATTTTTACAGGCTCAGTTACTTAAGTTTAAAGGAGCCAAATTCTTAAATATATTTTTAAAACTATATATATATATATATAAACAATTTTCTTACATCTATGGTTAGTAAGGTGGAAAACCGATTACTCTCGGTGTACTCGAGTTTAGAAGGGTGACATATTTTTAGGAGAAGGATGGGATATAAGGAAATTGTAACAATGTTGATGAGCACTCAATTCTTAAATCTATTCGTATATCTATAGTTTATTTACATTTCAATTTATTCTACTATTTATAGCAAGGGGACGAATTACCCGCAAAGGAAGGAAAGGAGGGTATAAGGATGTAGGGGCAATCACACACGAAGATCTATAGCTTTAAGGAAAACATATATATGGGACATGTAATCAAGGTCTAACCGAGCCAACACATCTCTCACCGGCACATTGGGCTGTCTTCCTCGGGCCCGAAGGGAGTTTTCTAAATTCGATCTGGCGACCAGATACACCTCGCACGACCAAACAACGTGCTCGATGTCGTGATAACCTTGGCCACAAACGCAGAGATTGCTGCTGGCATTTTCAACCTTTTAATACATGCGTTATTTAAGAGACTTTTAGCCTTCTGGGCTGATTCGTCTCTAAAAAAGCCTAAATGATACCTCGAGATGTAGTTACATTAGACGTATACATCACAATGTTCACTTGCACAAATAAAGGTTAATTTTCTTTTTCTTTTTTTTTTCTTGTTGCTCGATGGATTTGCTTCTTCTGTTCGTTTGGCGAGAATGTTTGCTTGCCATGCCCATGGCCAGTGTAGAGAATTCCGGGGAATACGAATATGCTCACTAATATTGCTCCCTTAACCCTTTGTAAGGCCGTGGCAACTATATTATCACTGCACTTGGAAGAATATTTCAATATTTTACTTAACCAAAAACTTCTAAAGGTATCTGGCAATGCTCCAATTTTTTTGGGCTGCAAAAATGTACAATGTTAATTTGGGAGATATTTTTATGTAACAAAACCACGATTTCAGAGCGCCGGCAGAAAATTTTATTTCAATTCGTTAAAAATGCAAAAAGGTGAAAAGTTTTTCACTGTAAACCTACTATTTAGGATCTACTGTGTAAGATCATGCAGAGTTTTTTCAATAAAATAAATGGTGTATTTGATGAAAAATTTAAATTTTCAATTTTTTTTTGAAACCTCATATAAAAACAATTTTTTTTTTGCTGCACTTTTAAGAGACGAATGAACTCTCAGAGTTTAAAGTCTCTCTAATTCAATACCTTCCTTCCTTCCTTGCTGCACTAGAAATATTTGGTTTTTTGCATAACCAAAGGCGCAATCAAGTAAATTTACCAGGCAGTGTTTTCGGGGCTAACGGGCTGTGGCAACTATATTGCCACCAACTTTTTCAACTGTTTCAATAGTTAATTTTTTTCAAAGGCAAATATGTGTTATTCCTTATGTAAGGATTTTGTTCTTTGAAGTTGGGGTCGAATCGTTGCCTAGTTTCCACTGCTTTATAAAGGGTTAACACGTTGAGCCTCATTTCTCCCAGGGACGCAAAATATGTATAAAGAGCGAACACGAAATTATTGCGACACATTCAACAGGGCATAACTTTTTTACCATTGGGTAAAAATCAACCGAATTTTGCACACTTTCTCATTGATGTGTATTGTCAACATGCTGTCAAACTTGAAGTCGTGTTTTTCGATTCAACGATAATGGAGGTGAACCAACGCGAGTCGAGAGAACAAATTCTTTCCAAACACCTAGAATTTCCTGACCTGTCGCACCGGCAGTTGGGAAAAATGTTGAACATTCACCATTCAACCGCTCCAGAGTGTTGAAGCGGTTCCAGGAGCGGTTGACGTTGGACCACGGCAAAGGAGCTGGAGGAAAACCGGGACCGGTGAACAAAAAGACGGAGGGAAAGGTGAAGCGGATGATTAAAACAAATCCCAACGTCTCAAGCCGTGATTTGGCTAAAAAGATCAGCATGTCGCAGAGCTACTTCCAGAATGCAAAGAAGAGAGCTGGACTACATACATACAAGGTACAGAACTTCCCAAACCGCGATGAGCGGCAACAATCGACGGCTAAAACTCGGGCACGGAAGCTCTATGAGAAGATGGTGACAAAATATAGCTGCTGTGTGATGGACGACGAAACGTATATAAAAGCCGATTTTAAGCAAATTTCGGGGTTAGAGTTTTTCACCAGCAAGAGCAAGTTCGATGTGGACGACAAATTTAAGAAGAAGAAAATGTCGAAGTTCGCCTCCAAACATCTCTTTTGGCAGGCCATCTGCTCTTGCGGACTGAGGAGTGTGCCTTTCGTGACAAAGGACACAGTAAATGGCGAGATCTACAACTCTGAGTGCCTCGAGAAGCGCCTTTTGTCGTTCTTGCAGCAACACGACGAAGCTCCGCTATTTTGGCCAGATTTGGCATCATGCCACTATTCTTTGAATCACAATACTGTGGCTCGATTTCGCTGGGCAGTCGCGCTCCAACCGAAGGTCGTGAAGATTTCGAGGAGGGTGCTTCGACCCAGGGATTGATGCTTTAGGCTCTTGTTTCCGATGCTGTCGGGACCAGTGGACTCCCCTTCGGTGGAGCGCAAGGCAACAGTGAGTTCTTCTATGGAGAAAATTTTTTTTTCGGAATCACGAATCGGTTGACTGAATTCATTTTTGCCGTCGGTTGGTCTCGAGTCGCATCTCAAGGTTGTCTATTTCAATCGAAAACAATAAATTGTTTTATTTTGTTTGTTTAACCCTTTAACGGGTGCCGGCATCTATATTGCCACCAACGATTTTATTTTTTTCTCTTCTTTAACAATAAATTATCACTTCAAACCTTATGTAGTAACTTGTTCTGATGTCTAGCAACATGCCTGATTTTTTTAAGCACGAAAAAATCAAAAACTATTCATTTTTGAGCCATTTTTGTGTTAACAACTCTCGATTTATAGCAGCCACAGCAAATTTCCCGTAAAGTCATTGAAATACAGTCTTTTTGCTTAAGTTTTCAATGCATATGAATTGTTTAGGACCTGTTGAGTCTGATCATGAGTTTTATTAGTTGTTTTTGTTGAATCTAACATCAAAAATTCAATTACAAAAAGATAATTTTCACCATCAAGTGTTTTCCGCTAGACGGGCAGGTGGCATCTATATTGCCACCAACATTTTACGCTAACCGGGCAGGTGGCAACTATATTGCCACCAACATCTAACACTAGCCCTTTTACGGGCAGGTGGCAGCTATATTGCCACCAACATTTTACGCTAACCGGGCAGGTGGCAACTATATTGCCACCAACATCTAACACTAGCCCTTTTACGGGCAGGTGGCAGCTATATTGCCACCAACATTTTACGCTAGCCGGGCAGTGGCAACTATATTGCCACCAACATTTTACGCTAGCCGGGCAGTGGCAACTATATTGCCACCAACATTTTGCGCTAGCCGGGCAGTGGCAGCTATATTGCCACCAATTTTTTCAACTGTTTCAATAGTTAAAATTTTTTTTAATGTTGATATGTGTTATTCCTCATGTAAGGATTATGTTCTCTGAAGCTGGAGTCGATTCGTTAGCTAGTTTCCACGGCCCGTTAAAGGGTTAAAAATAAACTTCAATTTCTATTATTTAGGATTGTTTTGCTTATTTTGACAATACTACTTCTGCTTGAATTTCCTTCGATTAGACTAAAATAACTCATTCGAAATGCGCAAAATGTTCGGTATAGAGAATACAAAATTATAACTCGAACTAAACAATAGTTTTTAAAGAAATACAAATCCAGCTGAATGCAGAATCGGGATGATTTCCCTAACATGACAATATCACAAATTGTACAATATGTTTGATCGTACCACAAATCGTATCTACATTAATACAGAATCTAAATACTGATTTCATGAATTCAGTGTTTTTTTCAGCGATAATAAAACTTATGGTGGGTTTAGACTAGTGGTATATACATGTGAAGAAATATGATCAGATTTATAGAAATCGCATCAACCGTTTACACTAGCGTGAATTTATATAATGAACTAGCTGACCCGGCAAACTTCGTCCCGCTCAAAGTTTGTTTTTTGTTACCAATACCTTCAAATATTCACGTTTTCTTACTATCAACAAGTTCATGGGTCCAATCGCAGAACTGTTCATTGGTTGATCTTCTATTCGACCCCGTTGAAATTACATTTTACTATAAAATTTCTAGTATTCCTAACAAAACTCATCACTATAATATCAGATTATTTTCAGACACAATTCTCGTTCAAGATTTTTCAACCACTTGCAAGTAACATGTTTATCCGTTATATGGAATAAATGCTTTGCAGAAAATATGATAGAATAAAGACAGCCCTAAATCGGACAATTCCTTCCTCGAGTTCTGCTCTTATCAACATATCCGGCTATCCTTTTTCTTTGGTATAGATAGAAGAAGATATAGGAGTGCGTTTCATCACATTAAAATCCATTTCCAGTTTCGAACAAAGATCAATTTCGCCAGCGCAAACATCAAATGGACTAACAGCACTTGTCACTATGTAATTGTAGAACATATGGGAATTTAATTTTCCAAATTTTTCCTTTTTCCTTCAGAGTTTTCCGTCAATTTTCAATTGTCATGTTTGGTTGAAATATGTGTAATATTTTTATGGGACCCCTTTCCATTCCAAAGGAGATATGGGTGTTACACCATTACAGAAACATTTCTCATACCCAAAAACCCTCACATTCCAAACTGTGCTTGATTAGTTCTCGAGTTATGGAGATGTTTGTGTTTCGTTTGTATGGAAGCCCCCCTTAGAGAGGGGGGTGTGTGGCTTCAATTTATCGTTGGGGAAAGGGATCACTAAATTCGGTTTGGTTCTGCACGTCTTACCTGCTTGACGGTTGAAGACTCGAAAGAATAAATAACGCGGGTCGCCATCGAGGAGTGGACATTGACGTTCACGGCCAACACGTATTGTTGCCGTCTATAGTCAGCGCATGCCACCCTGCCTCGATTACTTCAGTTCGTACCACACAGGGGGGAGGAGTGTATTCACCATAGAAACGTTTCGTGCTTCGTAAAACCTACACATGCCAAATTCGGCTCCATTTGCTTGATTAGTTTTCGAGTTATGCAGAGATTTGTGTTTCATTTGTATGGCAGCCCCCCTAAGAAAAGGGGGAGGAGTATCTAACCACAAAACATTTATTGCATCCTGAAACCTCCACATGCCAAATTTGGTTTCATTTGCTTGATTAATTCTCGAGTAATGAAGAAATTTGTGTTTCATTTATATAGATTCCTTAGAGAGGGGGTGGAGAATCTAACCACCATAGAAACATTTATTGCACCCTAGAACCTCCGCATGCCAAATTTGGTTTCATTTGCTTGATTAATTCCGGAGTAATGTAGAAATTTGTGTTTAACTTGTATGGCAGCCCCCTCCCCGCTTAGAGAGGAGGGAGGGGTCTCAAACAATCTCGAAAACCTTCCCCGGTCCCATAAACCCCTACATACCAATTTTTATGTTGATCGGTTCAGTAGTTTCCGAGTCCATAAGAATCAGACAGACAGACAGAAATCCATTTTTATATATTTAGATATAAGAAGATATATTCATGAATTCCTTCATATAATTTGAAGTTATGATAAATGTACAACCCGTTTACATATACGTATATTTATTCTGAATTGTGCATCATTTCTTCCACTAGAATAAACAGCAGTGAAAGGCAATATTGGATCCGTGAATTAATTTCGATTCTCATCAATTCTGTCTGCTCACTCTTATCGGTCATGGCAATAATCTAACTATCGATGACAGATGCAAATCAAATAATGTTTACTTTGCGACTTTTGCGGGAAACTCGAGCTTTGCAAGCTTCAATACACAACAAAACAACAAAAATGACAGATAAAATGACACTGACACAAAAAACACTCTCAAATTGTCATGTGGTATCATTTAAAATGCGCTTAACACTTTAGTTTCATCAAAAACAGTTTTTCAAAAACGGGCATTTTTGCGTATTAAATTTCATACGCTGGGCACTAATGGGCCTATTATAATATTGCCTATGAGTACGAGTGCAAGAAAGAGAGGATGAGTCGTCTCTCTTTCTCTCTTTTCGGTGAATTTATTCACCCGAAATAGAACTGCGGTCAACTTTAGTGATTCCTCACCAGTGCGAAATTCACCAGCGTTTACATGCTGAATTTCTTCTTGTTATATATATCTCGAATAAGTATATCATATTTATACTCATCCGTTTACAGCTATTTACACGTGAATAAATCCATCTATAGCTATACATCTCCCTAATGTAAACTCGCCGTTATATATTTAAACCATCTACGGAATAATCAATTTATTTCCCGAAGCAGTTTTCCTAAATCGTTAATTGACTTGATGATTAATCCTAGCAATGATATAACATACAATAAGCTAAGCTCAAGGAACTGCGAAGAATTATCAATTGTTATGTTTGGAATGTTTGTCCATTAGATCATATACGCTTGTGCTGAAACAGTTTTAATCGTTTATCGATGGAATTCTGTACTCGCATGGCATTGGAATGTTTTCAACCATTGCCATAGCTTCACTTTTTCTGATCGTCCTGCGATTGTTCTTCCGTCATCATCGTTATCGGAACAATCCGCTGGTTGCTAGGGCTAGCCACTGTCTTTTTCGGTGCCCGCACAGTTAACACCCCATCCGAGGAAAGACTCGAACTGACCTCTTTCGCATCATGATCAGCTAAAATACATAAAGATAGCGGCACATTAGATAACCCGAGCGCACCCCCTAATGACCAATCATTTAGCACCCACCTGGCAGCACATATTTGCGCACAAAGTGTCTCGAAACGTATCCATGCTCGTCCTGTTTTTCCTCGTGTTTCCCCTCCACAACAACCGTATCGTCCACCGTTTTCACACTTAGCTCATCCGGTTGGAATTGCTGCACGTCAAGATTGATCTGGAATTGATTGCTGTCCAAATCCACGACCGAGCCCGTATCCTGCTGAGACTGAAGTGTTCGCCACGGTCTATAGTAGCCGTGCCTCCGGTAGTTCTTTCTAGGACAAGCAGTGACTGCGTTGAACAAATCATCCGCCATCAATCCGGTAGCGAAATGCTGATCCGCGATGCGTGAACTACGCAACGGGGCATCCCAAACTTCGTCCCACACGTCGCGGAATAAAATTGGCACCAAAGACATTTTTCTTGATGATTATGTCACTTTGATGATTCGGAATAAGAACCTTTTTTCAACACCACGCTATATAAGATACTAAATTTCACCTGCTTGTGCTCGTGTCCAAGGTGCACTGACGGAACTGAATATGACGAACAATACTTATATATTACGCCTGAAGGTATACCACAGTCTAAACATAAACCCATTAGATTCACTCAGCATGCGCTTTGTTGATGCGAAATATTCGAGCACATTCGAGATGTGATTCATCTGAAGAGTGTTTTATGGCTAAACGAATGAATTCCTACTAGGGATTAGGGCGTATCTTTAAATTTATTCCGTGGAAATGTTCTGCGGGAAAATTCTTCCGATTTAAGAATTAAATAATTGATTGATAACAATTTGGAACAATCTTGCGAACCACATCAAAGATAAATTTTATAACATAAAACTCGACACTGGTAAACATATATTTTGTTCACCTAAATAATTTCACTACGACACCATATACAGTAATACAAAGTAGTCGTACTCCACCATGCAGATCTCTTTTCCCTTCTTTTGGAAGTCGAAAACAAGGTTTCGGAACATTCTATTTAGATAAAGCCATAGTGTTATATGAGAGTTAAAAGCTTTGCTATCTGTTTTCAGAATAATGGTTTTCATTTCTCTAAAAATTGCGAATGTATGAAAATTGACTCAAACTCATAATCGTACTCTGGTTGAAATTTCAACTCGATTCATAATGCGTTGATCAATTTCAGGATTCCATCATTAGTATGGTATCCCTTGTTCATTGCAACTATCTTTAGCTGTCTTTAGCCGTTATCTACGAGTTGGTGTATTCGGAAGGAATATTCATCCATTTTTTTGATCAAGTGGTTTTCAAAATCGTCATTTTTAGAAATTTGATGGTTTCTAAACTTCTTACACAGATAACTTCCATATTTTCTAACTGGGATTGATGCTGGGAGATTGGGGAGAAGTATCAATAACTTTTGAACAATGTATAATGTATGAAAATTGACTCAAACTCATAATCGTACTCTGGTTGAAATTTCAACTCGATTCATAATGCGTTGATCAATTTCAGGATTCCATCATTAGTATGGTATCCCTTGTTCATTGCAACTATCTTTAGCTGTCTTTAGCCGTTATCTACGAGTTGGTGTATTCGGAAGGAATATTCATCCATTTTTTTGATCAAGTGGTTTTCAAAATCGTCATTTTTAGAAATTTGATGGTTTCTAAACTTCTTACACAGATAACTTCCATATTTTCTAACTGGGATTGATGCTGGGAGATTGGGGAGAAGTATCAATAACTTTTGAACAATGTATAATGTAATATAGTTCGCACATATGTGTGTTGGTAAAACTTGAATCCTCGATTCAATCTCATTTTGTTCACACTTTGCTAGATGTTTTTTTAGGATGTTCAAGTAAACATTCTGATCCAATACACAATCGATGAAAATCAAATTGAACCAAAAAAAGACGGGTGGGTAATGTCGGGGACATAACCGGAGTGACGTAGGACTATGCAAAGGGGACAGCTTTTGTTAAATATATATTTTAAATATATTGTTTTATTTTCTTCACCTACGTGAATACCTACCTATCTACCTGAAAAATGGATTAGTTTACTGTTTACTCTTTATGAATATGTTAATGGTTCTGAAAAGAACCTTTGGTGTTGTGTTTTTGTTATCACTCGATATTCCCATCTTGTTCGGCTAAACCTTCATGTTTAGCGATTTGTTGTCACTCGCCACAGCTTTCACAGTTGGAAAATTTCTTCCTATCCAGCTTGTGACATATTTTACAGTAAATTACATTCAATGGCACGTCGCATTACCACCACTCAGTGCCGGATTGGAGGTAATTTTAACCTGTAATTGAACATTTGCGATGACAGTGGTACAGTGTCGACTTTCAATGTGGGATCATAATTTGGATCTCTATGTTTACAAAAATGTCCAACTAAATAAGTCACATTACATGTCCGTCCAATTAGCTAAATGTCGAACTAATTGTAGATTACTGTACTTTCAGTCTGGAAACAATTTAAGAATTGGTGGAAATTGAATAATCAGGAAAGTCCCCAACTATCAATAAGCTCAGAACAACTGCCAAATTCACATACTCATCAAATCCTGGCAAACAAATTATGAAAACATCAATTTGTGTTTTATTATTATTTTGGATAATGTTTTAGAAAGCATTGAACTTTATTTTCGAAACTCTTTTTTGGAAGGTTTAATGGCCCTGAAAAGCGCCTTGTTTTATGGAATGGTTCCAATTTAGAAAACTTAGTACTCGTGGTTTTGAAAAAAAACCATTTCGAACGCCCTCGATGCCGCCTTGTTCTGGATTTGCCACCAAAGCAGTTTGTATAAAGAACAAACTTTTTTCTTCTACTACCTGATGCCGTTTTGCGATTGCGTTTGCCACTCGCCATTCGCTGCAACTGCCTGTTGTCTTGATGTCCGCCGAACCGAATGTGTTATGTTCCGAATGCAGGTTTTCTTATCGTCGCGAGCAGCTTTGCCAGCCAACTCGATCACTCCGGCGGCCGAAACTATATAACGCCGGCTAGGTGGACTGGTACACAGGTACTAACGCGCTCGACCTAGCTACCTTTTCCGGTGCAATTGGCGGATACACCTACGGGAAATTGCAGACCACCACGGTTCGAGCGGGATTTTGCCTTTCCCTTCACTTTTCCTCCTTTGCCATATCCAACCATGGCTGCTTGTGTTGGTTTGTTGATGTGAGGTGATGCGAAACGATGTGGTGTACGGTTCGGATGAGAATGATCGTTACGGCAGCGGAGAGGGGATTTTTAAGCTGACTGGCTGGCTCGAGAATTACGCATGTGTGAGACTGCGACCAATGTTTCCCTCATTTTTTTCTTTTTCCTTTCCAATCGTGCTTCATTCTATTTCGCTGCTGCTCTGGTTGCCCGTTTAGGTCGGTACGATTTGAGGAGCACAAAATGGACCAATCAAAAATGGGCACATAGTGTATTTGGACAATGCTTGATATTTCACAATTATTCAATTATTTATCTCAAGAAAAATGAAATGTTATTCGTTATGATAGATGCGTAGATATATTTCCTATCAATTGATGCAAAAACCTTTGCGATCTATTGAGAAATGCTCGAGTTATAAGCGTTCCAAATCTTGCATTTTTTCCTACTTGTTCAGTGCCTAGATTTCCATTTCACCCCCTATATCTTCCGGTTAGACGTAGTCCTACGTCAAAAGTTTGTAATTTGCCGAGGAAGAACAACATGGATGCACGAGCTCAGACGGAAAAACCGTTCAACGACAAAATAAATCAGTAACTCCAATTTTTCCAAGCAGCATGAAACACATCAATGTCTTACCGGAAAGATGTTATTCCCTTAGATTAATCGAAATTTAATATCTTTGACTCTGATGGTTGTCGTTTCGTATCGAGGAAGCCAAACGATGAATTGAGAGTAAAAATCTGAAAGCAACGTATAAACATAGTGGTGGTGGAGGGATGGTATAGGGGTGCATGTAGGGGATAATTAGGTTGATAATTGAAGAGTGGCAAACAAAATAGTGTTTGTACAAATATCAAACCAAACTTTATCTGTCAAAGAGTATCAAATATTTGATCTCCGTACAAACAGTGTACGGCCACCTTGAGTGTAAACGAGTGAAGAAAAAATGTCTCTTGTTCCAATTCTATTCCGTGACTGGTGGGATGACTGCTGGGATGTTCCTCTGAGAACATCCAGAATTCTGGATCAGCATTTCGGAAGCGGAATCACTGCGGATGATCTACTAACTGCATTGACAACAGCGGCAGCCGGTAAAAATCGTCTGAGATTCGGATACAACAGACCGTGGCGCAATTCTAGTGTCGCTTCTCGCAATGATGCCGGTTCAAGAGTTAACGTGGCTGATGGCAAGTTCCAAATCAACCTCGATGTTCAACAGTTCTCCCCGGAAGAAGTCAGAGTAACGGCCGACGACAAGTGTATCACTATAGAGGGAAAACATGAGGAGAAGTAGGATGAACATGGTTACATTTCGAGACATTTCGTCCGACGTTACATGCTACCAGCAGGACACGATCACAGAGATATTGTTTCAGTTCCATCGCTGTCATCGGATGGTATTCTTACAATAACTGCACCAAAGAAGGCTCTTCCATCGGCTGAGACAAGAACAATTCCGATCGTTAAGACTGGAAAACCGTTGGGAAAATTGACTGAAAAAGCTTCTAACAATAGGTCGTAGAAACCTGCTGCGAAGGCAGAATAATTTTATATATATATATATATATATATATATATATATATATATTACTTTCACTGCTTGTAATAAAGTACTCCGATGCACCATATATTCTCGCTTGGTTTATTTTTTATCTCGTTCACCGAAACTTGCACTTGAATATTCGATCTCTAAGTCAAGAACCTGAAGTTCCCAGGGGAAGGGATAAAATGTTAGTATGACTTTCGCAACCAGACGGTCGCCTGCATAGCGTGGCTTTCCTGCGTTTAGCGTGGTAGTTCACACTATTACCAAAGATGATCCATAATTTTAGATAACTCTCTCATCCTTCTCAATAATGGAAAACCTGTCAGAATCAATCCCTTATCCGGTAATACTTCCGCAATAGATTTTACTTTTCATTCAACCAAAACTATACTGGAAAATGCAATAGCGATCATTTTCCAATATTTATTTCCCAATCTTCCCCAGAAGTGTTACCTGGCTCAAGGTGGAAATTTGAATACGTGAATTAGTTTGGCTACCAATTAGATATTGTGAATCGCCTCTCCGGCAAACAAGACTGGACAGCTGAGATTTTTTTTCAGATTGGCCTTGAGATCATAATGTTGCACAATCTCAAATCCAGCGAAGAGAGTGAGTTCCATGGTGGACTTTAGAACCAGGGATATTATCACAACCAAGATGGGTCTATGGTACTAGGTGAGACCGTTTCGTCACTAAGTTGGTTAGGGGAGCGGTATATGAAAACAGTACGGAAGAAAGCAGAAGGGGAATTATTTGCTTGTGGCGTGAAAGAGACAGACTGATCACGAGCGAGCTTCGGCACTAGCGTATTGTGTTTTGTTTACAAACAAAACACAGTAGACTTCCAAGATGGCTGAAGAATGGTTTTAGCAAGTTGGCCCACCTTAGGATATACTTCTAGGCGCCTTGATCACAACCACCAGACATGACACCTAAAGCCCTGACAAATTGAAATTGTTAGGTTTTCGATCAGATATATCTCAGAATCTGTCTAATTTAGAACAAAACGATATTAAGAAAAAAATGTAATGTGGGTTGTATCTAGGACACGACCGCATATTTTCGATGTAGAACTACGCAATTATATTATGCAATCCACTTGTTTACCACTTCGAATATTATTTCAGAATGCATCGAAATTTTTGCAATAGATTATGGGCCCTTTTCCAGAAAACGAAACAAGCAATTCGAGCAATTCGGCTTCAGTCACTGTCGAGACGAGCAAAATGTCCCATTCCCGTACACGAGTTTCATTGAAATGTTTTATTTGGTAGACTGGAGAGACTTCAGTCAGTTTTTCTCGATATGATCAGTGATGTCAGATGAGAAGACATGTTTCTGTTATGAGAAAAACAACAAACAGTTTTAAAATTGATCAATCGATACTCTTTTCTCAGAGCCAAAATATTAAAAAAAAAACATAACAAAAAGGAATAAGTTTCATATATTTTTTTGGTTTTATTGATATTCTTCCTCGAGCATATGGTTTTATCACTCAGACGTTTTGTTATTATGGATTTATTGGGGGCAATGTTTGTTTACCTAATCAACGATTTATCAAGAAAAGTTTTAAATCTATAATTCAAAACAACTATTTATTGGAAATACGTATATATATATATACGTATTTCCAATAAATAGTTGTTTTGAATTACTCATTTTCGTTCAATATGTGAAGATCCTTTTCGTGCCGTGTTCATATATTCAAAACAATCATCTAGCATCCCTGGATATGAGTTCAATGTTTACATTTGGTTGTGTTGCTTGGGAGAGGTCCATTTGAAAATCTGTAAAATCTTGCAATTACTGAATTGAATTTGATGGTTGCAGTTGAAAACATACATTGCTTATGCAATACTAGTTTAGTCGTGAAACAATTTTTGAAGATAAAGGTGGAGCAGAAGACTACCGATGCATTCAATCAAGAAGGCGAACAAACACATCAAACAAACTAGACGATTCAACTGATTCATAGACGAGCGCGGTCGTCGAGCCAGACGAGCTACTCGTCTGTTTTTAGTCGAGCTCGACTTCTGTAATATGAAAACAAACGAGACGAGCGCTCGTCTGCTCGTTCCGTTTTCTGGAATAGGGCCCTATGTTCTTCGTTACAAATAAATTTGATGAACGTCCTTTCACGTTTGATATGAAGCCTGGGACTACCAAAATATGCGAACGGAAGAATTGTCAAATGATCATTGTATTTTGCATGTCCCTCTGAAATTATTACACATCTCATGTTTACGTAGTACTCGAACCGCGAAAGTTCGTTCGAAATATATCCTATAAATTGATGCAAACATCTTTCCGATCTGTTAAGAAATGTTCGAGTTATAAGCATTCGAAATACGGGTAGTGTTAGCACACAAATCGTCAGAACATAGGTATGGGAAAAAGGAAGTTCTCCCAGTTTTCATGAATTTGAACCGTTTAGAGATTTGCGAATTGTAACGTATAGCATATCAAACAAATCTTAGAGAATTTCCGATTCGATTGATATGTAAATCATGAGAATTCGTTCACAGTGATAATAGTTATTAACGTTAACTTTATTTCATAAAAACGTGACCTGTTTTCTGATTTGGCACCCTTCCTGAAAAACGTAGTTCTACGTCAAAATCTTTTGTATTTCAACTAAAAAGATACAATATGGGGTTTGTAATTTTTAATCCTCTAGAACTTCGGGCTACCACCTCCTGCACAAGCTGCTGGTCAACTGCATCCGCTACCTTTTTCCAGTATCTGGGCATTGAAGTAGCAAGTTACTCTTCTTCTGTTTAGCTTTGATAATGTCCCAACATATTTCGATTGGGCGAAATGACGTCAACTCCGTTATTGTGAAATCGCTGTTGCGTGATCTTACTGTAGTGTAGCAACTCGCCAAATTTGGCCAAATCCCGAAGGAATCCCTGTGGGGCTAATGAACGGCAATACACGTTTTTTCAGGCATACGAGTCTTCCGGTCACAGATGCAAATTCCCTGTCAGATCATCAGCTTAACGACAAACATGTTCGCAAAAAACAAATTTATGTTGTGAGCCCTGGCTATCCAATCCAGGTTTTAGAAAGACTTCATGATGTTCTGACGCAGTTTTCGGTCCACTGTATCGCTTCCTTGCCTTTATTGAAACCTCCGGGAAATGGACGAACGTTCCTTGAAATGTTTTAACGCTGCACAGACGGTGGCTCTGGTCATCTTCAAATTTCAAATTTTCGAACAGGATTTGAAGACAAATACTTTGAAAGCAAATTGCAGTCAGGAATTCCAGAACACACCACTGAAGCGCTGTATTGGGCAAAAAGCGTACCGATTCTAGATAGAATGAGCTTTAGGTCGAGTTCGTTTACGATATAAATTCAATAAATTCCATACAAAACTATACCCAGATACCTATAGAATTTATAATTTCACAAGAAAAATCGAAGTTAGTATTTTTTGGTGTCCCAACTGAGAGGATCCGGTTTTGATCATATTAAAAATGGCAAAATGGGATTCCCGAATGGTGATTTTCAACTTTCGAGAGAAAAAAAAACAAAGCATTCTACCCCATGATCAATTTGTCAAATAATAAAAAAACAACATCATTGAGGCTATTATCGGCAATTCGATTTCCGGACACTGAAGATTTTCAGCGGTTCTAAAAGCTGTGAACAGTAGTCTCACACATTAGCATCTTTAGCCGTTGTGGTGATACAGTATTGAATACATTTAGAGCCCCCGCAGACTGCAGACTGACTTTTCGACCGATAGTTCCGTCGGCTTCTTAATCAGTACGGAGAGGTATGCATGTGCACACATTACACCGATTCAGTTGGATCGGATTTTGCACCAGTAGGCCGATCCGACCAAACTGTCGGCTGAAAAAAAGTCTGTAGTGTGCGGGGGCTCTTAAGGTGAAGGTGGAAGTTAGCCACAAATGGCTGCCACAATGGCGCTGATTTCTTTCATCTCCCTCCCTCACCCCTCGCCCGAAAATCAATAATTTTGCGAAACAGTGTGAAGAAAATTATCGTTTTCGCACACTTCCCATCATGTAATATCAACCAAACTATAATCGATTACTCACAAGATATTAAATTTTTATCTGCTGTTGCACTGTATAGTGAAAAACGTCGGAAAACTCGAGCTAGTGTTCTGAATGTAAAATTTTCATTTTTCAATCTTCGGCAATGGTTTTGTTTGTATTGGTGAAAGCATCGTTATTTTTTCGACACTGATGCCAGACAACATCTTCGAAACAGCTATAAAAACCACTCAATAAAATGTTATTCCTGAGTCATAGCGGTTTATGTCATGAAAATCAATAGAATAAAATTGTGTTGATATCAATACAATTATTATTTTTGCGTTCAATGGGTCTATAATGTAAGTTTTAGCAACTTTAACATTGGGTAAGAAAATTGTATTGCAGAACTCGGAACTAGAGATGGGCAAAACAGTTCACTTTGATGAACGGTTCACTCACTAGCCGTTCATCTAAGTGAATCAGTTCTTTTGAACCGTTCTTTCGCTCTTTCGTTCAGCGATATTAAGAACAACATAGAATGTTGGCTGGAACCCAACATCAATAGACAGCAGCATCAATATTGATATCGTTGGATTGGATAGTGTACGTATGGGATTTATATTTTTGAAATTTAATGGGGAAAGATAAGCTGCTTCATTAAAAGTCGCAAACTGTATGTGAAAATATGTTTATCGGTAGACAAAAGTTTATGTAATAATTTGATGCGCACAAAATATGTGAAATTTTTCATATTCTCTTTTTAGACAACACACAGGTTCACGCAATAGGCCAAACGATGAATTGAAAGCAACGAAAAAACTTTTTTCTCAACATACCAATTTTATGTTTACTTAATCCATGAATCGCCCCAACTTCCCCCAGATTTTTTCTGATAATTAGAAAGTTTATGATATGTATATGAAGTTTTGCTTTAAAAACTACTAGAATCTAATTTAATTTTTAACCCAAAATTGAGAATACATTAACAAAATAAACCCTGCGTTACGCGCATTTTGTTCATAAATGACAAATCGTTTTATTTCCTTACAAGCGTTCTCGTTATATTTATCCATTCCGCCCAGCGCAAATCAGCTCAGCTGCACTCGTTCGTTCACAAACAATTTATCCGCAAACACTTCGTTCTCAAACAGTTCGTTCCCAAACAGTTCACTCTCAATCATTTCTTTCCCATACAGTTCACTCGCAAACAGTTCGTTCACAAACAGTTCACTCTCCAACAGTTCACTCTCCGACAGTTCACTCTCCAACAGTTCACTTTCAAACAGTTCACTCGCAAACCGTTCTTACGGAATCAGTTCGTTCACAAACCGTTCGCTCGCAATCAGTTCTTGGGGGGAACTATCGTTCTTTGAAAAAGAACGACCGCTCGTTCACTCTTTTCGGCAAACTAGTTCTTTCGTACCGTTCGTGAACGGTTTGCCCATCTCTACTCGGAACACTGCCACGGCTGCCTATGCTTCCAAAAACAGTAAACGGAAAAGTATTACATTCATCAAAATGCCTCGGCCAACGAAGAGAAGGGTTAAGACTCTCCAACGTGAATATGTGAAAACAATATGATCAACGAAGGAAAATATTAAGGAAATATCAACATCGAGTTACTATGCGGAAGAACTTGTTATTACCAAAAGAGCCACAATTCGCATGTGTTATAAATTTGCTCATGTTACGCTCGCGTATAATCAGAATTTTAGTTCATATGCAAATGCACCTTTTATATATATTTATATTTGCAATTGTTCATCGGAACATATCGTTCATACACTTTATTTGAGTATTGAATTGTTATTTTTTCAAATGTATTCAAAGACTCGTGTCAATGAAGCGCCACACAGTCTGATAAGTGAATTGATCTATTAACGTGTGTTTTGCTCTTCTCTCACAAACACTATTACCCCATTTTTGCACGTGGTTTTACCTTCACTACTGAAATGGCTAGCTTCCACCTTCACCTTAAGACAAACCCGGAGCTCTCGCACTACGACATCGCCAAAAAACAACTCTAACCAAAGCATCATCCGGAGAATTCGTATGCGAGAAAGCGGCTGTAAGTTCCTGCAAGCAACCAAAAAGGACGCTGCACAGTGCGTCGAGCCGTAGACAAAAATCAATGTTGAAGCCGGGTTTAGACGTTGTCAGTTACTCGATTACGAGCAAACGTGAAACGATCCGAAGAATTACAAACGTATCTATACCACGAAATTTGACCTTTGATTGGCATGTATGGGGCTACTCGCAGCTGTGCTACTTCGAAGATTTTTGTTTTTGAACGAGCGAGTAGCACCATAACTACAGCCATCTTGGAAGTCTACTGTGTTTTGTTTGTAAACAAAACACAATACGCTAGTGCCGAAGCTCGCCCGTGATCAGTCTGTCTCTTTCACGCTACAAGCAAATAATTCCCCATCTGCTTTCTTCCGTACTGTTTTCATATACCGCTCTCCTAACCAACTTAGTTACGAAATGGCCTCACCTAGTACCATAAACTCGTCTTGGTTTTTCCGACATTTCGAGCGGATTTCAACTCGTTTTTGAAAATCAAATCTAGTTTAATGGAAAAGTGGCTTGGTTCTAATAATACTTTTGAAGAACAGGGAAGTTTAATTTGCAAAGCAATAAAAAAAATGATAACATCAAACTTAAGATATCGTTTTAAAAAAAACTTCCACCGACTTCCGCTCCCAAACCTCCATAGAATTATTATAAAATATGTGCTATTTGAGGACATATATTGTATTGCTTAGGTGCAGTTTTCTACAGCTCAAAAAGATATTCAATTATTTGTAGTTCAATTTAGGATTCAAATGGACTCAATAGCCGAAACATGGATACTGTACGAGCAATGAGGGAAACACCGCAATTTTTTAACCATTTTGAGCGACAAGCTTATTGTTCCCAAAACTTTTGAGGGATGAAGTGATTCCCGATTTTCGTGACGACCCTCGCAAGCATGACATTTGAGAAAGAAATTTTCTGTAGCGAAAAGAGAATTTGTACGAATACTGTACGAGCAATGACGGAAACACCGCAATTTTTTAACCATTTTGAGAGTTATAACCAGCGACAAGCCTCTTGTTCCCAAAACTTTTGAGGGATGAAGTGATTCCCGATTTTCGTGACGACCCTCGCAAGCATGACATTTGAGAAAGAAATTTTCTGTAGCGAAAAGAGAATTTGTTCTCATGAAAGCCGGTTTGCAGGGATATGAACTATTCGAATGTGGTGTGAATGTAGGTTGCGGAGCGAGACTACCAATACACGTATCCGCGTACCACGCAAGCAATCTGATCATTACCGGATGAGGCATGATTCTCCCAAGCCTTAATCGTTCACTACAATAGACCAAACTAATGGTCGCAGTGGTACAATGCTCCTACAGAAGAAGCCTTAATCGTCGGGAAGTATCATTCACAGGAGATGTTCTAACAAGCTGTTGTAGGATTTTAACACTCCTATACTCGCGCATTGGTCTGTCAGACCGAGAAATCAATAATTCGTTCATTTCTCAGAAAATATCAACACTACGACTTTGCGATTCTCTCTAGCTTCGTTATTCGTCGTTCGTCATCGTTTAGCGTATCGCATGTGTTGGTACTAAGGGGACGTGTGCCACTTTTTTACAACTTTCGGTCTGTGACACCGACGCGAGTATAGGAGTATCTTTTTTGGACAAGTTCCTTTTTTCATATTCTAGAATATTGTTGAATGAAATGTATAAATTAATATTAGTGGCGTGGAATATTTATTGAATATAATGCATAAGATCATTACCGGACTATTCTTATTTGATTTCAGTTCCTTTTTGTAACTGGATTGAACGGTTCCATATATTAACTATTCGTCGTTAGAGTCATACGTTCAAAAGCAAAATATAAATGTTTGACTTTCGTATAGTTATTCGCTAAATATAATGGTCATACATATACACACTCGTGAAAGAATTTTACTGGTGGAAGAATAGTAAACAGTAAACTATAAACTAATCGGTAGCTTATGGTAATTTTTAACAGTTACAGTTTCGGGGATATTTTTTTATAATGGACAATATCGACAAGAAAACAACAAAAAGAAAAGGAAGTTCCTAGAAATCCTTTTATATCATCTTTTTATGCCCTATCTAAAAAAAAGGCATTAATTCTTAGTTCCACCAAGTTCAGTACCAAGAAAACAGAGACAAAGAATATTAGAAATATGCAAACTTTATATTCCAGAACCTTTAACATCTGGTAATTATCTAGAAGGTCGTTATACATTCTTCTCTTCGATAAAAGACCCGAAAAACACGCAAAAATATGCGTGAAATGTAAAAAATTTGTTTGTTTTGAGCATTCAGTTATGCTATGTTCTGATTCTTACTCCAATGAAACCATAATCGATTAATACGTTTTTATGTTATTTTATAGCTCTTTATACTTCCATGAATTATATTCAGTTGCTTACTTTAAAAAAGTAAAGTGAAAAATTCGAATTTCGTTATTTGTGTTGGAGTATCAAAAATTACTCTATTTTGAGGAGGCTGAATTAGATGACTGTTAAAATATAATAAAGACGAAGAAAACATATTTTTTGGAGTTTTTTCATTCAATCATACTCTCTTCTTAAATAAAAAGGCCAATAAAGCCTGAAAAATACACAATGGCAACATTACAGAGAAGTTAAATTTTTGGTCTGTTACACCGTGCGCGAGTATACGTGTTATGATTTTGCACGCGAGTACAGGAGGGTTAACAATCCTCTAGAACTCGTCCAAAGCAGAGTGCTGTGTAGTTCTGTGAATGTCACTTGGCGTCTATCTCAAATCAGAAAAAACGTCTTCTTCGCCATCCGCGTTGACGGCATTGAGCTTCATATTACGAAATGGGGGAGTAGACATGACAATATGGGTTTGCAGAAGAAATGAACACGCTTTTAAAATATACATTATGAATGAAAATTATTATTCCCAAATCAAATTAGTACTTGTGAGGTGCGTGAAAGACACAACGTCCTATCCCTCGCAGATGACAGTATAACAGTGATGCTGATATTATATACTGGCAACACTAGTTAGCCATACATTGGGCATCATTTCCTCTCACAACAGACAACTGTCGAGCCGGTAAGTCATACTCCATATTTATTCCCTGTGTCGGGTGATTTCACTGTAGGTTTATACCGACTACATTGAGGAATCTGTACAGTAAATATATGAATGCTTCACATTGGCGATCCTGCCGGATATTTAAATATGCAGTGAAATCACCCGACATAGAGAAAAGAAATTCTAAAAATATGGCGTGTTGGGACAACCGTCTGTGAAAATAAATGGCGCGTCGGGACAACCGCCAGAGGTACTGCGTGTTGGAATTACCGCTTGAAAAATAGGCGTGTTGGGACAACCGCTTGGAAAAATGGCGCGTCGGGACAACCGCCTGAAAACTGCGTGTTGGGAAACCGCTTGGAAGTGGCGTGTTGGGACAACCGCGTGATGGGAAACCGCTTGGAAGAGACGTGTCGGGACAACCGTCTAAGAAAGCTGCGTGTTGGGACAACCGCTTCAGCAAAAGAATGGTGGCGGAGCAGCCACCCAATGTCGGCGAGTTGGAATGGCTGCAGAAGTGATAATGCGAGTTGGGTTGATAGCATATTAGCTTCCAACTCAATCATCAGGGTTTTCTCCAGAGAAAGTAATGCGGGAAGGAAAATCCAAAGGTTTTCGCCCCTATTAGACCGTGGAGGAGCACATAGTCACTGTAATGGTCGAGTGACAGTCTGAAACTAGGGGAAGTTCCGGATTTGACACCGAACGTTACATTGTGGAGAGCATTGTACACCGTTTCATTAATGATAATCAGCTGGATAACCTAAAGTAGAGGTTTTAGCGAGCAGTATATATATTTTTAAATCATGTATCTACAACTGACTTGCCTGCACCAAGAAAAGTTTCAATTCTGTTTCCATTTCTTATTAAGATAGTTGGAATGTATGTATCTTCTCCCGTTAATAACGTGGATATTTGTTCCGGTGTGCAGCCTATGGAAAAACTACGGATATTTTCGTTGCCATTTCCTGGTAGGTTTTTCTGTATGCGAGTATTTATAATTTGACTCTGTGGAAATTTAGATGATACAGGAACAAGAAAAGAATAAAAAAACACAAGCAATGAACAATTTTGACAGTTGCGTGTTATTGAGTGCGTACAGTACTTGCTTATATCTATTGAGTGCGTGCAGTACTTACTTAGATCTAGCCCATGATTGTATATACAAGTGAAGCAACATCATTACTTCAATAGGAAGAGGATTACGGTTTGTCGAGCGGGGGTTGTTTGTTTTGTTATTGCTAGGGTATGCCATTTTCGCATTTTCACATGCGAGAGCGAGATACGAGAGATGAACTGTGTGAGAATGAAATTCTACAAAATCCTTCCTTCTCTTTCACATAAATTCGAGAATGCCACATGATTGCTTCATCTGCTATATATAGGCACTAGCCAAAGTATACAAAACAAGGCAGTCCATTCCCGCAAGTAGACATCCAATTTGGATGTAAACATATTACGTCAGCATTATCGAACTGCATTTATGGATATCACCCAGAGAATTTGCCGCCATTTTTCGTTCCTTTAAAAAATCATGCTAGTAACAAAACACCTTTCTGAATTATAAACCGTTCTACAACTGTTACGCAAATGGTAAGAATAGATAGAGTATGCAGATCAGTATAGACCGTTGGGATTGTAATCAAACAAAATGCACGCAGCTGTACATTTTTTTAATCCGTTCACACTATTTCAAGTATTCTATAGCGTTGATTGAAGAAATTAAAATAAATTTAAATGACAAATCATGACACAAAAAAGTAAAATAACATAAAAAGAATAAGGGAGAAGGAAGATGTGAGGTGCGTGAAAGACACAACGTCCTATCCCTCGCAGATGACAGTATAACAGTGATGCTGATATTATATACTGGCAACACTAGTTAGCCATACATTGGGCATCATTTCCTCTCACAACAGAGAACTGTCGAGCCGGTAAGTCATACTCAATATTTATTCCCTGTGTCGGGTGATTTCACTGTAGGTTTATACCGACTACATTGAGGAATCTGTACAGTAAATATATGAATGCTTCACAGTACTGTAAATGAAAATCACTTTTGCTTACAAGTAGTGAATATCATGCAAAAATTGTGTCTCAAGATGATTTTATATTATAATGGTATGTTTTGGTGGAATATCTGAAAATTCATAGCAAATAGTTTTAATTAGGGTCAGAACAACGTACTTCTAGTAGGTAAAAAACGCCGAGGAAAAATTTTCATACAAAGTCTTGCAAGTTAAAACTGCCTTAGGGCCGACTAACCTGATAGAGAATAGTTGGCCTCATACAATCTAATATCGTATCCAGATGTCGACACCATTCCGCCGTCAATGCGAATAGCTTGATCGTTACGTCTCAGGTTACGATGAATGTGATGGCTGCTTGATCGCAACTTCCACAACATGGAAGAAATTCATTTCAAGAGTAGAGATCTCGATCCTGGTCACGGCATCAGAAAATGTTTGGACATGTCGGATCTGCTTTCTTCAAGTGGAGCTCATTGGACTATAAAATATAAAAACTAAAGGCTCTAACTTTACTTGGAATGAACTATATTTCTCGAAGATTGGGCTTAAACTGAAATTTTATGTGGCTAGAATAAAGTGATGGATTTATTCAAAGTGGGTTAGGTCTCTAGCTAGAAAATTTGTGATCTAGCTGCTGGTCAATTTCTCCGACTTTTCAGTATCTGGCCATTAGCAAAAAAAAAGGACAATGAATCTCCTGGCTGAGGCCTCCGGAGAATTTTCCAACCCCGCAAAGCCGAATGCGAAAGAATCTCGATCGACTTTGGCTCCGACTTCAATGAACTTTATAGGGTCATTCAATGAACTTGATAGGGTAATTAAAAGTTTTTGCTTCTTTCGCAGTTTCTTTGCCTACGAAAATAAAATATTCGAGCGCTTTCATTGTTATCCGCCCTACGATAGTTAGGGTTCACGGGTTCGGGTTCGGGAGCCTGACAGCATATTGAAAAGGCAGCCCTCTCAGACTGAATTCGTTTCTCTTTCATATTTGCAAATTGTGGTTGAGTTCACGATGGGTAAACGAAGAAGCCATCAAACTTCATTATGAAACGTCGCTTAAACATTTCAAGAGTTAAAGAGATCCTAGCTTGATTAGATTGAAAATGGGATTCGAATTCCGATTTTCAACTTTCAAGAAACAAAAAATTAAAATTAACATCATTGAGGCAATTTAATTTTCAGAAATCAAATGTGAATAGTGGTCTCACAAATGTCATAGAGGATTCTTAGCATCTTCAGCATCCGTGGCGTAATTTTATAGCAAGGCGGTAAAAGTAAGCCATCGGAGCCTCTATTAACAGCCCTGTTCTTACTGTCATGGCAGAAAGTGGTCCACAACTCAGTCCAGATCATCAATGTCGAGCTTCTGCCAATAATATTGGAAGTATGAGTCTGTCTAACTGAAGTAATTATTAGTTTCAACTATCAAACCTAATTTTTAGAGGCCCGTAATAAGCAAAATTTAAAGCTTCTGTGAAACAAAGAAATGAAGTGAACCTAATTAGTTACAACCTTATACTAAATAATTCAAAGACTTATATAGCCATAAGCATAATTTATTTGGGAAAATGGAAATACATAGATACGATAAAACAAAAACAACTATAAGCTGTACTCGATAATTTGATTATCATTCTGAGGTAGCAGTAGATTAAATATAACAATAATAAGGAATTAAAATTTAAGCAGCCTTCTCAGCGGGTTTCTCCGATCCATTGGTGGCAGATTTTCCAGCCAATTTTTGCAACGGTTGTCCAGTCTTAACAATAGGAATTGTTCTCGATTCCGCTGCTGGAAGAGCTTTCTTTGGAGCGGTTATCGTGAGAATACCATCCGATGACAGCGATGAAACAATGTCATTGTGATCGTGTCCTGATGGCAGCATATAGCGCCGCACGAAATGTCTCGAGATGTAGCCATGTTCATCCTGCTTCTCCTCATGTTTTCCTTCCACGGTGACGCATTTCTCGTCGGCCGTAACATGAATTTCCTCCGGGGAAAACTGTTGAACGTCGAGATTGATTTGGAATTTGTCACTGGCCACGTTAACTTTTGAACCGGCATCATTCCGCAATGCGACGCTTGCATTGTGCCATGGTCTATTGTAGCCATATCTGGGACGGTTACGATTAGCAGACTGTGCAGCTGCCGCTGTTGTAAGCGCAGTTAATAAATCGTCCGCTGAAATGCCACTGCCGAAATGCTGGTCCATGATTCTGGATGTCCTCAGTGGAACATCCCAGCAATCATCCCACCAGTCACGGAATAGAATTGGAACCAGAGACATTTTTCACTTTTTCACTAATTAAACCTTTTGTCCTTTTGTATTTTATCTATGTTCTGCTTGCTTTTATTTGAACTTCGCGCGCTGATCCACTTTACCAGAGACTTTCTGCGAATACTGATACCAACTTATGAACCCGCCGAGCTTTATATAGGTGAGTTGATAATTCACCGCTCGTTCGGTACTCATCGTAGCGCAAATTGAGTGCCGCGGAATGTGCTAGAATGTTCGCACACATGTTCGACTGCATTCGATGAATCACACACGATAATACCAAAGACCTTCTGATAATATTAAAAGCCAGAAATTTCTGGTGTGTTCAACAACAATTTTTTTGTTGCTTATCTTGGTGACTGAAACATGAAACATATTAGTACTAATCAAAAAACATTCCGGTGCTTATGTAATATTACCGGTAATCAGCTGTAAGGCCGTGAAAACTAGGCAACAAATCGACTCCAACTTCAGAGAACATAATCCTTACATCAGGAATAACACATATTTACCATTGATAAAAAAAATCACTAGTGAAACAGTTGAAAAAATTGGTGGCAATATAGTTGCCACTGCCCGTTAACTAGGAAAACACTGTTTGCCGATGCCTTTCAAGCTCACTTTATTGCACCTTTGGTTATGCAAAAATCAATACAATATTTCTAGTTCAGCGAAAAGAAATGAGTTTTTTAAATAAGCACTTACAAAGAAAGACTTTTTGTATAGACTTTTATACGTACAAAGAAAAAAAATCATCAAATATACCATTTATTTTATTGAATAAACTGCATGATTTTACACAATAGCTCCTCAATAGTACGTTTACAGTGAAAAACTTATCAACTTGTTGCATTTTAAACGAATTTCAACAGAATTTCCTGTCGACCCTCTAAAAACGTGATTTTGGTAATTAAAAATGACTTCTGAATTAATATCATACATTTTTGGCTGCCCGAAAAAAGATGGAATATTGCCAGATATCTTGGAAAGTTTATGGTTAACTAAAATATTGAAGTAATATTCTAAATGCAGAGAAATAAATAATTTTCGTAGGTGACAATATAGTTGCCACGGCCTTATAAAGGGCTAAAACAAGCGCTTGAGATGTTCATTTTTCGTTAACACTCTACGTGATAATGAATGCCAGCAGCTGTCGAATGTGTGCGAAAATTCTAGCACTTTCACGAGCATTCATCCCACGCTACGAAAAATGTGGAACATTCCAATTCAAACAGTGAACTCACCTATATAAAGCTCGGAGGGTTCATGCAACGGCATTAGTGCTCACAGAAAATCGCAAGCGAAAATATTACTGAAGCTGTGTGAAACTCGAGTTCATTGAACATTAACAATCCAGTGAAAGTGAAAAGGGTGAAAAATTTTTGATTGGTGAAATATATCAGTGCTAAGGGATGCCTCTGGTTCCAATTCTATTCCGTGATTGGTGGGACGACTGCTGGGATGCTCCCGTGAGATCCTCAAGGATTCTGGATCAGCATTTCGGTAGCGGCATTTCCACGGACGATTTACTAACTGCACTGGCAACAGCGGCAGCCACACAGTCCGCCATTCAAAACCGTTCCAGATTCGGATACAACAGACCATGGCGCAATGCCAGCGTCGCTACCCGAAGTGATGCCGGTTCAAAAGTCTACGTGGCTGATGATAAATTCCAAATCAACCTCGATGTCCAACAGTTCGCACCCGAGGAAATCAACGTGACAGCCAACGAGAAGTGCATCACAGTAGAAGGAAAGCACGAGGAAAAGCAAGATGAACATGGTTACATTTCCAGACACTTCGTGCGACGCTATATGCTGCCAGCGGAACATGACCACAGGGACATCGTTTCATCGCTATCATCGGATGGTATTCTTACGATAACAGCCCCGAAGAAAGCTCTACCAGCCGGCGAAACAGCAAGAAAGATTCCGATTATTAAGACTGGAAAGCCAATGGGAAGATTGACTGGCAAAGGTGCTACAGGTGGATCGGAGAAATCCGCCGAGCAGACTGAATAAATTTATAATTTTAATCAAAAAAATCGACCAAAATGGATAACAAACCTAAATATACAGCTTATAATTCATTAAATAAGTTTTTCGACGATAAAAATATTACGCTTTGTTCATTCGGAAACTTACTATCGAATATGATCGATCTCGTTATGAAAACAATAAAGAAAAAATAAACCAATCGTATCATAAAATACCTTCCAATTAATATCAATTCGTATGGATATTCCGCACAATATGATGACAGCTAATTAGTAGTAAGAATGTCTTCAGTATAGACCCCGTTTGTGCATTCGATTGAATTTCGTTCGAGTTATGTTTTTGTATTCCCTACTCCGAACGTTTTGCGCATTTCGCTCGACTTATATTAACCCGTTCGAAGGGCATTCGATTAGTTTATATCATGCCGGGTGCTGAAATTCAAATTTATTTATGGAAAAGCCTAGTCTAGGATGTCGAAAAATTGAACTTTTTTGGGAGGTTTATATCTTGAATTATCTAAATTGTTGCGTAGCCATTTTTTAATATTTCAAATTTTAATTTTTTTATGATTTTTTGAGTAGCGATTTTTGTTGAAAAAAAAACTAATTTATACAGTAAACATTCGCTAAATGGGCGAAAAGGGAAGACCAGTTATCGACATTCGCGTTTTAACTGGTCCGGTATGTAAAACGTCAAATAAAATCGAGAGAACTTCAATCAATTGTTTGATTCGCGTTAATCATGAAATTGGATCAACAAAAATATTCCAATGGAAGTTTCACATTGAGTGCGACAACAGGTATGAAATATAATTTAAGGAAATTATTTTCCTGTAATTTAATCTATGTTTTTGTCATACGAAAATAATGCCAATTTTCATAACATTTCAAATTCCATTCCAATGCCCCTCAAAGCAAATCTTCCATTTGAATATGTCGTTGATTGAGTTATCGTTCGCCCCGTTAAAAAGCAGACCAGTTAAACCAGGCCGAGTTAGCGAACGATTACTGTATCCAAATGATTTCCATTTTGATATTGTTTTAATTTTCAAAACCGCTACATAAAAGCCAGATCGGTCCACTAGATTCAGGGAAAAACGTTTCACCAGCAAGCAACTGTTTTAGAGAGAGCGCCCACGCGCCCAGTTGCCAAAATCATAGCAACCACTATATTGACGCTCATCACATAAAAAATCATCTTCAAATATCCTTAACCAACTAGTTCGAGAATATAATCCGTGAGTATATTAAGTAGAAGTATATGAGTGCAGTCCGATAAGTACTTAGCCTTCAAAAAAAATTTTTTTTTGGAAAAGTGGCGATTTATTTCTCAACGTAATCTCCTTTTAGCTCGATACGCTTGACCCAGCGATGCTCCAGCTTCCTTAATCCATCTGAAAAATAGTTTTCTCAAGGTCTGCAAAGTTGGCCTCCGTGGCGGCGATGACCTCCTCATTCGACACAAAGTTCTGCCCGGCGAGTGACTTTTTCAAGTTAGTAAACAAAAAAAAAGTCGCACGGGGCTCAATCTAGAGAATACGGTGGATGGGGCAGCAGTTCGTAGTGCAATTAGACCAATTTGGCTGTGGCGACGGCGGAGGTGTGAGCCGGTGCGTTGTCATGGTGGAAGAGCACTTTTTTCTTCGCCAAATGGGGCCGCTTTTTCTGCAATTCGGTGTCGAATCGGCCCAATAATTTGGCATAGTAGAGTCCTGTGACCGTTTTGCCCTTCTCCAGGTAGTCGATGTAGATTAAACCTTGTGAATCCCAGAAAACGGTGGCCATCACCTTTCCGGCCGATAGGACAGTCTTCGCCTACTTCAGTGCATGTTCGCCGGGTGAAGTCCACTGTTTCGACTGTTCCTTGGTCTCTGGTATGTACCAATGGATCCACGTTTCGTCGACGGTCACGAAACGACGCAGAAACTCCTTCGGATTGCGCTTAAACAGCGTCAAACACTGCACTGAAGCGGTCTCATGGTTGCGCTTGTTGTCCGGAGTGAGCAAATCGTCAAAATCAAAAACCGACGTGCGACCACGTTGAAACTCGTTAAACCAATTTTTGACGGTCGCAATCGAAGGAGAAGAGTCACCGTATACAGCATCCAAGCGCTCTTTGATTTCACTGCGCGATATCCCTTCCAAAAACAAGAATCGAATCACCGACCGATATTGCTCTTTTTCCATTTTTCTAAAATCCGCCGACACGCCTGCTTCCACACACGGTTAAAACAAAACTACGAGTCCGATTCGGCTGAAATTTTGACAGTAGCCGTTTACGAGAATGTACTACACGATGGTAATCTCTCTTGCGATACTGACACAATCGGGCGATGAGGCTAAGTATTTATCGGACCACCCTCGTATTTTCAAATACACTTGTCAACCCTTTAGAATTGAACAATCTGCAACTGGTCCGAGTTTGACAGATAACTGGTCCGGAAACGGATGGTCTGTTGTCTGGTCTCGTCTCAGGGTTCGACATTCGACTAGGGTCGAACGGAATATGTACATGATGAGAAATGCCAAGTCGATCCAAAAACTGAGTCTGAAGTCATTTGAAATTTGGAAGCATAAAATCAGTTCTATCTCGGTAAGACTTGTTGAGGATTGAGATTCAAGGAGTGTAGGCATAGAAATCTCAACTTATATCGTTTCCAATCTATATATATATATATATATATATATATATATATATATATATATATATATATATATATATATATATATATATATATATATATATAGAAATGAATTTCTGTCTGTCTGACTGTCTGTCTGTCTGTCTGTCTGTCTGATTCTTATGAACTCGGAAACTACTGAACCGATCAACATTCAAAATTGGTATGTATGGGTTTTTGGGGACGGGGAAGGTTTTCGTGATAGGGGGGGCTGCCATATAAATTAAACACAAATTTCTGCACTACCCGAAAATTATTCAAGCAAATGAAACGAAATTAGGCATATTGAGGTTTAAGGATGCAATAAATGTTTTTACGGTGCTTAGACTCTCCACCCTCCTCTTGAGGGGGGGCTGCCATACAAATGATACACAACTTTCTGCATTACTCGAGAATTATTCAAGCAAATGAAACCAGCTTAGGCATACTGAGGTTTTAGGGTGCACTAAATGTTTTTATTAGTTAGATTCTCCACCCCTCCTCTCTAAGGGGAGGGGGGGTGCAGCTATACAAATGAAACACCAATTTCTGCATTACTCGAGAACTAATCAAGCAAATGAAACGAAATTTGGCATGTGGAGGTTTTAGGGTACAATAAATGTTTTTACGGTGGTTAGATACTCCTGTCCCCTCTCTTAGGGGGGAGGGGGTGTGCCAAACAAATGAAACACAAATTTCTGCATTACACGAGAATTAATAAAGTAAATGAAACCAAATTAAGCATGTTGAAATTTTATTGTGCAATAGATGTTTCTATGATGGTTAGACTCTCCAATTTCTGAATTACTCCAATTCTGACTCCAATTTCTGAATTACTCTAGAATTAGTCAAGCAAACAAAACCAAATTTGGCATGTGGAGGTTTCAGGATGTAATAAGTATTTCTATGGTGGTTAGACACTCTTTCCGCTCTCTAAGGGTGAGCTGTCATACAAATGAAACACAAATTTCCGCATAACTCGAAAACTAATCAAGCAAATGGAACTAAATTTGGCATGTGAAGGTTTTACGGGGCACGAAACGTTTCTGTGGTGAATAGACTTCGCCCCCCTTCTCTAAGGGGGGCTGCCAGACAAACGACACACGAAACTTCTGCATAACTCGAGTTCTTTGTGTATGAGAAATGTTTCTATAATGGTATAGTGGCCTCCCTCCTCTGGAATGGAGAGGGGGTCCCATAAAAATATTACACATATTCCAACCAAACAACACAATTGAAAAAATTCGGAAAACTCTGAAGGAAAAAGGAAAAATTCGGAAAAATAAATTCCCATATGTTATACAATTACATAGTGACAAGTGTTGTTAGTCCATTATATGTTTGCCCTAGCGAAATTGATCTTTGTTCGAAATTGGAAATGAATTTTAATGTGATGAAATGCACTCCTATATCTTCTTCTATCTATACCAAAAAAAAGGATCATCGGATGTGTTGATAAAAGCAGAACTCGAGGAAGGCATTGTCGAGAATTATGTCTGAAAATAATCTGATATTATAATGATGAGTTTTGTTAGAAATACTAGGGATTTTATAGTAAAAGGTGAATTCAACGGGGTCGAATAGAAGATCAATCAATGAACAGTTCTGCGATTGGACCCATGAACTTGCTCATAGTAAGCAAACGTGAATGTTTCAAGGTATTGATAAAAAAAACAAATTTTGGGCGGGACGATGTTTGCCGGGACAGCTAGTATATTCTTATAAATTTAAACTTAATTATTTTACATAAGATATTCAGATTTTATTGATTTTTTTTATTTGTGATTAGTCACCAAGTAAAATATTCACCCCAAATGAGCTTTCAAGCAATATACATTTTTGCATTTTTTTGCGAAGCGAAATATGAAACCAAACTGAGTGGAAGCTTTTGATACCACGTAAACGACTTGATCCTTGAAGGTAAGCTTCATTCCCAGATCCTTGACAGTTGATTCCCGTTTCAACATTGTGCCCGAACATAATGTCTTGAATGAAAGGTAATATTATGACAAATTGTGGGATATAGAGCGGGCATGGATAACATATTAGGCTGTCAAAAAAGTCCTGCGGTATTTCCGCGAGGTGTCGTTGTAAGCGCGTAGTTCTAGTTGTATTCATTGTATCGAGTCATACTATAGCTTGTTGGAAAGGTATTTTATATAATATAGTCCTTGAAAGTGTTTTGTTTAGATAAGTCGTTCGTGAGTTATAGTGTCGCAAATATGGAGCAAAATAAAGAGAAAATCCGACATATTTTACAGTACTACTATGACAAAGGCAAAAATGCATCTCAAGCTGCCAATAAAATTTTTGCAGTCATAAGATAATAATAAGGATAAGGGATAAGTCATCAAACCGTTATTAACCATTTGAAGAAGCTTGGACTCACAAAGAAGCTCGATGTATGGGTGCCACACACGTTGACGCAAAAAAAAAACATCTTTGACCGTATCGACGCATGTGAATCGCTGCTGAATCGCAACAAAATCGACCCGTTTCTGAAGCGGATGGTGACTGGCGATGAAAAGTGGGTCACTTACGACAACGTGAAGCGCAAACGGTCGTGGTCGAAGCCCGCTGAAGCGGCTCAGACGGTGGCCAAGCCCTCATTAATGGCCAGGAAGGTTCTGCTGTGTGTTTGGTGGGATTGTCAAGGAATAATCTATTATGAGCTGCTTCCCTATGGCCAAACGCTCAATTCGGACCTGTACTACCAACAACTGGACCGCTTGAAGGTAGCACTCATGAAGAAGAGGCCATCTTTGATAAACAGAGGCCGCATTGTCTTCCATCAGGACAACGCCAGGCCACACACTTCTTTGGTGACGCGCCAGAAGCTCCGGGAGCTCGGATGGGAGGTTCTTTTGCATCCGCCGTATAGTCCGGACCTTGCACCAAGTGACTACCACCTGTTTTTGTCCATGGCGAACGAGCTAGGTAGTCAGAAGTTAGCCACAAAAGAGGCCTGTGAAAATTGGCTATCCGAGTTTTTTTTTTCAATAAGGAAGCGAGCTTCTATAACAGGGGTATTATGAAGTTGGCATCTCGTTGGGAACAAGTCATCGAACAAAACGGCGCATATTTGACTTAAAACAGATGATTGTAACTAATTTTATGAACAAAATGAAAATTCAAAAAAAATACCGCAGGACTTTTTTGACAGCCTAATACTTGGCTTTGATTATCAATTAATCAAATTTTGTGTGTCATGTCATCGATTTCAGTGCAATTCAACGAGCGAAAACAATAATAATCTGTCTGTTGGTATTTGGATTGTTGCCTACATTTTTATCGTGCAACGTTGTCCATAACGTTCAATCATAACGGTCAGTCATAACGCCCAATGTAACATTTTTCGCTCCGATGCTTCAACTTTAAACCAATTTCAGGAGCGTAAAGTGTATTCCGGATCGAATGAAAACATTTCCGAAATAGCCTCCGAGTGTCTCGACGCTGGTATATGTTTCGAAATAACACCGCATTAACCTTATTGACCAATTTCGTACGATTTTCAAATCCATCTTAGGCGTGACGCCCGCTTTCCATCGCCTGTTCGTGCCATGTTACGAGTTAATCCTAGGAGGCAAATAATTTGGGTCGAATTTTCCAGACACTAGGTGAACTAAATTCCCAGTATGAGAAGGCGCTCCATCCTACTGAAACACGTAATGATCATTCCCGTACCCGGCTCTTTGACATTACGTAGAACATCCGTTTTTATAACATGAAGCGTGAATTTTAACGCCTTTTTCAATAAAAACAAGTGATGGTTTGCCGTGCCATAAATAATTTAAATAATTTGGAAAATATCTGATATAGAGTTTCAGGTTTCAGCCTCATATTTTGAATCACTTATTTTAGGATTAAAATAAGGAATTAAAACTATGCCCACAGATCAAATCCCGAATGCAACTGTAGAGTCTGTATTGAATTCCTGATTTTATAATGCGAATTCCGTACATTAGAATGTTATAAATCTACTACGCGCGAAAACAACATATCGCCGAATCGAATTATTGATGAGGAATTCTTTTGGTTACCATCACAGGTAGCCCATTGATAACCTTCGACGTCTCGATTTGAAAGTACAATGGAGCCATTCTCGTGAAAAGCTATTGAATATGTTCGATTCATCGTAGAGAAGTTCTTTCAGGTTTCCTTCTTAGGTACATAATCTCCGGCGTCATGATTTGATAATACAAAAGAGTATTGCGCGCAAAAATTTATATTATAAGTCGCCGAATAAAGTCATTGTAGAAGAGTTCTTTTGGTTACCTACTGAGGTAGTCCATTCATAACCTTCAGGGAACACAAAAGAACACTACGCACGAACGATCTCAATATATATCGTCGATTGGAACTATCATAGAGGAGTTCTTTCGGTTACCTTCTTAGATAGCTTAATATTAATAATCTTCGGCATCGCGATTTGAGAATACAACCGATTCGAGTCATTCAATTGGAACCATCATATAGGATTTCTTTCGGTTACCTTCTCAGACAGTCCGTTGATAACCTCCGCCTTTGTGACTCATTCAAACATTCGATTTTCAGTCTCATGTTTAGTCAATTCGCTTAGGGTCCGCGTCAACATAATCACATCACTCACCACAGTGAATCCTGATTCTTACCTCCCCACTAACAACTATCGTTTCCTTGATAAACGCTAGGAAACCACGCTATAGAGGTAACCCTTCTGGTCTTCGGGCGGCGAATATCATACTAACACTTCTTTTCTTCGCCTGGTGAATGTAAGGGCGTGACCGGCGTCGTTATTGACTATTTGAAGTTCGAATAACCGAAACTTGCACAATCAGAATGGTTTGTTACGTCCAAGCGTCATTCAGTGTGTTCTTTGTGCAATTTCGCTGGTTCAGGTCAATCACGGAGAGCCACTACAAATTGTGCAGTCTACCCAAACTCAAGCTCAAGCTCAAAAACAAGTGACGGTTTGCCTCGTTTGCAAATATCTCCCCAAACCATCACGGATGCGGGGTTTTGGAATCGTGAAATATTTCTGTCTTCTGTCTGTCGTTATTGTAAGATACTCGTAAGACGAATAACTTTTCGTACGAAAAGACAGAGTCTCGTCAACCGTGCCGTGATAGTAGCAAGATTGCCATTTCAAACCGTTTCTTCTCCGAAGCTTACGAAAATCCATAAACTTTACGTTTTTTTATACGCTTAACATTGAGTCCGTGTAAGTTTACACCAATTCAAAGATAGTTTATGCGCTACTGATACACCGCTGCAGCGATGTAAAAAGAGCATTAGAGTATATATGACACGGTGCAAGATACGACGAAGTGCCATTGAAGAAAAATAGGAAGAAGCGTAAAATTTTTCGAAATTTCACTGAATTATATAAAGAGTGTATAGAATCACAGTAGGCATTTGTTGTCAGAATGAGTTGATATGTTCAAATCATGGTTTTTTAATTTTTCAGCAGTACCAATCAAGATACTTAAACGATAGGTGTTTCGTTCTCGACACTTTCATAACAAGACGTGAGACGAGCAGCGAGACGTAGCTTTCAGGTTTATTTACTTTTTGTTTCGTTGTGTGGTTATGGTTTCATATCAACTCGCTGAGAAAAATAACTGAGGGGAAAAAAAGCAAATATATATTTGTAAAAAATAGTGCACTCTCTTAATCAGATTAATATCTCAAATATCAGCAGTATTGCCACGGTGTTTACAAAACAAAAAACACAAAATTCAAGGCTCAGAATTTCCCTTGATTGAAACACCCAACGCAACTGGTTACATTCCTGTAATATATGGCAAATTAGCAACACAAAAGACAACTAATTTAAAGAGTAAACACGAACCTGTTGCAATCATTGTTAATCTCCTTTTGCTCTAGCCTTAATGCAAAACTTGTTACTTGCAAGATCCCTTTCCGGATCTTCTGGATCTGATAATCTCCTTCCCGGTATAAGCACAGTACGGTGCCAATGAAAATAGTCATCTCGAGTTTCAAAAAGTTACCCCATAAAAAATGTTCACCACCGCGAAAAAACACCCTATGCCAAATTTCAGCTCAATCGGACTTAAGGGAGAGTGGCGCAAAGCGGTCAAAGTTTTAGTTTTTTGAAAATCGAAAAATCACCCAAGGGAGGAGTGAAGGAAATCGGGGTTTTCGAAATTTTTTTTTTTGTGCCAAGTGTCTTAAAATTGTATGAAACGTCGAGATCTAGTGTCATCTCGGAAAATTTTTATTGTCAAAAGAGTGTCGAGGACTTAGTTTTTTTTTCGGCATGCGAAATAAAAAGTATGGTTTAGGGTGATAATAAAAATAGTTATCTCGATTTTTCATTCGGAACTTACTATGAAATGTTGATTTGCACAATAATATACCCTATGCAAAATATTAGCTCATTCGGACTTCATTTACTGGTGTCACAAATATCAAAATTTGAGTTTTTTTTTTGAAAAACGAAAAATCACCGAAAATCGAGGTTTTCAAAAACAATTGTTGGCGCCAAATGTCTTAAAATTGCATTACTCGTCGAGATTTACAGTTATAACGAAAAAAATTCCAATAACCACACTAATTCCAATAACCACACTAACACTGAAAATTTCAGGCTGTCCGCTCGAGAGTAGATACAACTGTAGAAATGTCCCGGTGTATGATGTCCTGAATTTTTTGGAGAAGGTCGTACTGGATCGAAGAGAAACTCGTAGGTGGCGGAAAAGCTGAGGAGGCTGATCCTCAGACTCGTTCGAGATTGGTGGCTATTTCCAAACGTAGTCAGGAGTTACTGGAGTTGACGAGAGTCGCGGCGAATATGCCAGGAGTTTCACAAAACCATATAATAACGAAGAGGGCTGTTTTAAGAAGTTTCAAGGCACAATGCGAAACAATATCGGAAGACTACAAACAAAGTTACTCATTTAGCAAGCAATCTGGAACTGCAGACTAAAAATGACGCGTTCAGGAATTCTGAACCTTGAGCCAGGAATTTTTTCAAAAAGGAGTACATTCAAAACAGGTTGCTATCTCTTCTGAAGCATCATGATGTTGTTTCACTCTTCTAGTGCGTTGTCAAGTTCTCACTACAATGGGGTACATGTGGTACGAACAGTAGTACAACAACAATGGTGCCACTGTGTTTCCTAAGAAGTGGACCCCGGAACTAATGCCAATTGAGAAATGCTGGTCGATTGTGAAAGGCAAACTTGGGATGAAGGATGGAATTGAAAGCGACGAGTTCTAGCGAAGATGGAATTTGGCGACCAAGTGGGGAAACAGCTGGTGCAAGGGATTCGTTCTTTCACCTCTAGCCTTGAAAAAGGCCCATTAGAACATCAATCTGGGTTCTGGGATTGAGCTCATGCTTGTTCGCACAACCGTTATAACAACGGAGACCCATAGACTATAGCCTATAGTAAAAATTAGGGCTGGTTTCATGATGTCTGAGCTCGATTTGAAATGAACGCTATAAACACAATTTAAGAGCAAATACAAATTCATTTTCACTTTTATTTTCTCTATACCCCCAGGTTTTATACACGAGAGATAGGTACCGCGTAAAAAACCGCGTAACCAGGCGTGAAAATCCTCGTTAAAAAAATTGTAAGGGGTTGTACCTAGGACACGACCCCATATTTTCGACGTAGAACTACGAAATTATATTATGAAATCCACTTGTTTATCACTTCGAATATTATTTTGGAATACATCGAAATTTTTGTAATAGATTATGTTCTTCGTTACAAATAAATTTGATAAACGTCCTTTTACGTTTGATTATGATTACCAAAAAATTATATTTGAATTTTTGCACATCTCATGTATACGTAGTTCTCGAACCGCGATAGTTCATACAACTCTATTATCTGAAATGACGATTTTCCCAGGCTTCTCAGTATAAAGCGAGTACAAAAGTACTCAACACCAAAAATTACCCCCGACTTGCATGTATTAGGTTGAGGAAAAAGAAATGTCGTATATTGTCAATATATGGCAACACTTAAACATACCTTGTGTTCTACTTATCGCATCGGGTCATACTATACGGCTATTTAAAGACGACAATCTGTGCTACAAGTGTCGTTTTGACAGTGTTGTTCTTGTCCTTTTCAGTCTCAAGTTATAACGCGTCAAAAATGGAGTCCACCAAGCAAGAAATTCGCCATATTTTCTGTTTTTACTACCTGCGAGGTAAAACTGCAACGAAGGCGGTCGAAAAATTTCGTGTAGTTTATGGACCCGATACTGTAACGATTCGCACAGCACAGCGTTGGTTTGATCGATTTCGTTCTGGTGTAGTGGCTGTCGAAGATACACCCCGTACTGGTAGGCCAATCGTCGTGGAAACCGATAAAATCGTTGAAATCATTCCAGTAGACCGGCATGTGAGCACTCGCTCGATTGGCCAGGAACTGGATATAGACCATAAAACCGTTTGGAACCATTTGCAGAAGATTGAATTCGAAAAAAAGCTGGGTGTATGGGTGCCACACGAGTTGACGCAAAAAAATCTTTTAGACCGAATCAACGCCTGCGATGCACTGCTGAAACGGAACAAACTCGATCCATACTTGAAGAAGATGGTGACTGGTGATGAAAAGTGGATCACGTACGACAACTCAAAGCGAAAAAAGTCGTGGTCGAAGCACGGAGAGCCGGCCCAAACCATCGCCAAGCCCGGATTGACGGCCAGGAAGGTTTTGCTATGTGTTTGGTGGGTTTGGAAGGGAATCATCCACTATGAGCTGCTCAACTATGGCCAGACCCTCAACTCGGTTCTCTATTGTAAGCAGCTTGAAGTTCCCTTTTAAATGGCAACAAGTTTGCGAACAAAACGGCGCATATTTGACAAATTTTTTTTTTTTTTTTTGGATAATTTTAAGTATGTTAAATAAAGCGTCAAATTTCGATCAGAAATACGACATTTTTTCCCCAAACCTATATTTGCAAAGCGGATTCTCCTAGGCACATTAATTTTGAAGTCCGTGTTAGGGAAAAACACAGCTCGGTGGGAACAAAAATACCCCCGGCTTGCATGTGTTTTTGCAAAGCGGATTTCCACAGGTACATCGATTTTGAAGTCTGTGTTGGGCGTTTAGATAACGCTAGACATTTACAGTTATTCAATTGTTCATCTCATGAAAAATAACATTTTATTATTTGTGATGGACGCGCAGAAATATTTCCTTTCACATGATGCAAATATCTTTTCGATCTGTTAATAAATGTTCGTGTTATAAGCATTCGAAATACGGGTAGGGTTAGCACACAATTCGACAGAACAAATGTATGGGAAAAAAGGAAGTTCTTCCAGTTTTCATGAATTTGAACCGTTCAGAGATTAGCAAATTGCAATGTATAGTATATCAAACAAATCTTAGACAATATCTGATTCGATTGGTATGCAAATCATGAGAATTCTTTCACAGTGAGAATAGCTATTAACGTTAACTTTATTTCATAAAAACGTGACCTGTTCTCTGATTTGGCACCCTTCCTGAAAGACGTAGTTCTACGTCAAAAAGCATGTCACTTAAAATCCACGTGAGAATTGTGATAGGGTGCGGTACTAATTTCCGTCATAAGCACTATGTTCCGTCACAAGCCCTAATTACCGCCATATGCATTGAAACGGGTAATTTCAAGTAAATAGCGTCAAAAACATTCGAGCAAAATCGCGGAATTCAAAGAAAAAACACGTAAAAAAAGTCGCGTAAAACAAAATCGGCTGATTTCACGCGGTATTCATTGTGTCAGAAGTCACAAACGTTTCGGAAAGCATCCCGCGCTCACAAACGACTTGCCAAACAGTACAAGTATTGGTGCGTCCGCCTCATTCACACTTGACATATGATTCTTAGTTCATGATTATGCACACCGGTTTTCCACTGCAGTCGATCATATAATTTACAAGCCCTTGGTTTGATAAATTCGGACTGTTTTTGACTCCGCATCGACTTCTTCAACTTCTTATAGACTCAATCTTACTTTGGCACGATGGACGGTGCTGAGAGGCGATTCTACCTTTTGGGCCACGTCCCAAACTGAGGCTCTCTTTTAATTATTTAATTATTTTAATTGAGGCTTAAAACATTTCATGTTTTATTTTCAGTAAAAAACATGGAAAAACACATTTTTATAAAACATTTGGCCAGTTATTTCGAAAACTAGTATATTGAACTGTAAGAAACTGCTTGTAAATTTTTGAAAACATGCGTTTCCAAAGATACAATTGAAGTTTTCCTTAACATATCCGTCTTACCCCCATCTCCCCTACGGGAACCGGATCTGATAGACAAGACTTCGGACTGGGAAGTCATGCGTGCTTACTCCAATTGGACTTCAATTGTATCTTTGGAAACGCATGTTTTCAAAAATTTACAAGCAGTTTCTTACAGTTCAATATACTAGTTTTCGAAATAACTGGCCAAATGTTTTATAAAAATGTGTTTTTCCATGTTTTTTACTGAAAATAAAACATGCCGAAAAGTAGAACATTTTTATAGGTGCGGGTAAAATGGACATGTAGTAGGGCGGATATAGACAGGCTCATGATATACAGGGTTTTCCATTTCGGGCTTCCGAAAGTATACAGCCCTGCGCTGACAACCGTTTGACATAGCTGTCAACCAAAGCGTCATATCGTTAGTTGAATGTCTGCCATTTTACAATCTGGATCGTTTTAGCATCGCACAACGTGTTAATTTTGTCAAATTATACTATAAAAATGATGAAAAACCGGCAAATGTTTTTCGAGCATTACGGACGGATTTTGGTCGTCATGAACGGCCTACAGAGCACACAATCACTAATGTAGTGCGTAAATTCGAACAAACTGGATCCGTAGCAGATATTGTGAAACCTGTGCATCATCGTAATGTGCGTTCGGCCGAAAATATTGCTGCTGTTGATGACCCGAATGTTTCGATTCCACGGCGTGCTCAGCAGACAAGCGAAAGACCGTGTCTATGCCAACTCTCCGCAAACTCTTGAGCATTTGAAAGACAACATTCGTGAAGTTATGACCGAGATACCGCCCCATATGTGCCGAAAAGTCATCGAAAATTACCTGTTCCGGATCAAGGTGTGCGAGGAAGTCCTAGGTGGACATTTGAATGATGTTGTATTTCACACATAATGGCATAAACCAAACATTAATTTGAAATAAAAGTTTCATCGAAATTCGAATTCTAAGTGTGTTTTATTTCAATTTACTTTCGAAATTTAAAGTTGGAAAACCCTGTACGAAGCGTAGAAGTTCGCTCGCGAGAGGAATAATTTCACTCTCTCTCAGTGTTTGTGCGTCCAGTAACTGAAATAGAACAAAAAGAGAAAGCAATATAGAAAAGAGCTCAATATTCTTCCCTTTACTTTCCATCATGCATTGGATGTGATTATGGATGTGACTGTCCATTTCAACCCCCACAGTGCATTTATTTCAATAATTTAAATGTACCACTTACGAATGAATTTAATTTTCCGTACATACCTAATATCGCTTCTTTGATAACTCACAAAGCGAAATATAACCATCAGCGAAATCTATTTTGCAATTAAACCACTCAAAATGCTTAATATCGAAGCCGCAAAAGTTACATCCACACGCGGAATCATGTTCGATTTTCGGTTTTTGTTTCTCTATTCTACTTTTGATCAGTATTCAATGTCATAGGATTGTTTAAATATGATAGAATAGCATGTAGAAGGGTTTTCCATCCACAGAAATTATAGTACAACATTTCTGAATAGTACAACGTCTGTGCCTCTCAGGGGAAATGCTTCGCATTTTCACGAAAATTATGGAAACCAGCACTCACAATACAGAGTATTTTGTGTTGAACTGTAAATAATAACAAACACGGGATCTGGTGTTTCAACGTCAAATTCGTGCTTAGACCAGAGGTTAGACATCAATTGAATATAGGCTACCCAAAATCAAAATCAATATGGCGTCACTTGTTTACTAACATATCATTTGCGAGGATTGTATGCTTTATTTATGCTTTATGTATGCTTTCATGGAGGTGTTCACATTATAAATGGAGTTTAAAGTTATTGTTGCAACAAAAAACGTTGTGCAGATTGTGGAGAGAGCCATGATGAGAATCCTTGCCCGAAAGAGCGCAAGTGTCTTCATTGCGGTGGGACTCCTCATGATCTTACTCAATGCCCGGTGTACATACAACGAGGGGAAAAAATCAAGCGTTCCTTAAAAGAACGTTCCAAGCGGACTTATGCAGAAATGCTTAAGAGTCCCGGTTCAACGACTCAGGACAATCCCTACTCCATTCTGCAGAACGACGAGCCTGTTGCTGACGCTCCCAATGCAGGAAGTTCCGGTACATCGCAGGGTGCCATCAGGAAAAGAAAAATTACTTCTTTTCCATCACTCCCCAGAAAGAAAACCGAAACTTCCCAAGTTGGAATGAAAACTCGAATCGAACGTGCTGAGAATAGACCGAAGCAAGTACCTCCTGGTTTAAGCGGTTCTTCTACGCACCAGGGGTCCTCAGCACTTCCCGGAGCAGCACCCAACACGTCTGCTCCTTTTCCGCGGTCGAGGCAACAGCCACAATCTGGCTTGCTTGCGCTTTCTGACCTGGTGGACAACATTTTAAATGCTTTAAATATAAACGACCCTCTTAAAAGCATAGTATTATGTTTGCTTCCGATTGTGAGAACATTTTTGAAAGAAAAATGTGGGTTTTTGGCAGCGTTCATTTCCCTCGATGCCTGATTCAGTGCAAGAGGTCAAGGATTTGACCACTGTAATACAGTGGAATTGCAGAAGCATTATTCCTAAACTAGATCAGTTTAAATTTTTAATTCACAGCTCTAACTGTGATGTATTTTCTCTCTGTGAAACATGGCTTTCTTCAGCCGATGAGCTGAATTTCCACGATTTCAACATTATTCGCCTCGATCGAAATGACTCGTTTGGTGGCGTACTATTGGGGATCAAAAAATGTCACTCCTTCTATAGAGTCACTCTCCCATCGATGACAGGCATTGAAGCTGTTGCTTGCCAGACACAAATCAATGGCAAAGACCTCTGCATTGCTTCGATATATATCCCTCCCAGAACTATGGTAGGCCGCCATAAGTTCTTTGATACTATCGAGGCAATGCCGGAGCCGCGGGTAATCTTAGGTGATTTTAACTCCCATGGAACAGCATGGGGATCACTCTACGATGACAACCGTGCCATTTTGATTTATGATCTGTGCGACAACTTCAAATTGACAGTTTTGAATACTGGGGAAGCAACCAGAATAGCCAACCCTCCTGCACGGGCAAGCATGCTAGACATATCTCTATGCTCTTCTTCGTTATCCCTGGATTGCATGTGGAAGGTAATCCAAGATCCCCACGGTAGTGATCACCTACCAATAATTTTATCGATCGCTAATGAATCAAGCTCTCGTGAGTCAGTCAATATTTCGTATGACCTCACGAAGAATATTGACTGGAGAACATTTGCGGAAATAATATCTGAAGCAATTGTTTCAATGCATGAACTTCCTCCACTCGAAGAGTATAACTTTATATCGAGTTTGATTTACGAAAGCGCACTTCAAGCTCAAAAGAAACGTGTACCGGCTACCACTTTCCGACGTCGTCCTCCATCACTTTGGTGGGACAAGGAGTGTTCAAAGGTCTACCTTGAAAAATCATCCGCTTTCAAAAAATTCAGGAAAACTGGATTAGTGGAATGGTTTCTAAAGTACCAAGCTCTAGAAGCCAAACTAAAAGGTTTGATTAAAGCAAAAAAGCGTGGATATTGGCGGAAGTTCGTCAATGGTTTGTCAAGGGAGACCGCTATGAGCACTCTTTGGAATACGGCTAGGAAAATGCGTGGCTGGAACCATACAAATGAAAGTGAGGAATACTCTGACCGTTGGATTTTTAACTTTGCAAGGAAGGTTTGCCCCGACACCGTTCCTGCACAAAACGTCGTACGCGACATTCCACTTCAAAGCGATTATGAGAATTTTTCGATGGTGGAATTCTCAATTGCCCTCCTCTCATGTAACAATTCAGCTCCGGGGTCGGACAAGATTAAATTCAACTTGTTGAAGAATCTTCCCGACTTGGCAAAACAGCGTTTGCTGAACTTGTTCAACAAGTTTCTGGAGCTGAATATTGTCCCGCATGACTGGAGACAAGTGAGAATGATAGCCATACGGAAACCCAACAAGCCGGCTTGCGATCACAATTCGTATAGGCCGATTTCAATGTTATCCTGTATTCGTAAATTGTTAGAGAAAATGATTCTACTTCGTTTGGACAAGTGGGTTGAAGCGAACAATTTGCTGTCAAATACGCAGTTTGGCTTCCGCCGAGGTAGAGGGACAAATGATTGTCTCGCGCTGCTATCTTCTGAAATCCAAATCGCATTTGCTCGCAAAGAACAAATGGCTTCCGTTTTTCTCGATATCAAAGGGGCATTTGATTCAGTTTCCATGGAAATTCTCTCAGAGAAGCTTCATAATCGTGGACTTTCACCAATTCTCAACAATTTCCTGTACAATTTACTGTCAGAAAAGCACATGATTTTCTCTCATGGCAGCTCGAAATCTTCTCGTTACAGTTTTATGGGCCTACCACAAGGCTCCTGCCTAAGCCCCCTCTTGTACAGTTTTTACGTCAATGATATGGATGATTGTCTAACTAGAGACTGCACGCTGAGACAACTTGCAGACGATGGAGTTATTTCCATCACGGGTACTAATCCCGTCGTTCTGCAAAAGTCGTTGCAAGATACCCTGAACAATCTGTTCACGTGGGCCCTCAAGCTGGGTATCGAATTCTCTACGGAGAAAACTGAAATGGTCGTTTTTTCTAGGAAGCACGAACCCGCCCAATTCCAGCTTCACCTATCCGACAAAACGATCCAACACTCTATGTTTTTCAAATACCTGGGTGTATATTTTGATTCTAAGTGTACTTGGGGGAGACACATTGCGTATTTGAAACAGAAATGCCAGCAAAGAATCAATTTTCTCCAAACAATTACCGGAACATGGTGGGGTGCCCATCCAGGAGACCTCATCCAGTTGTACAAAACAACGATATTATCAGTGTTAGAATATGGCAGTTTTTGCTTCCGATCAGCTGCCAGGATTCATATTCTCAAGCTGGAGAGAATACAATATCGTTGCTTGCGTATAGCCATGGGGTGTTTGCATTCGACACATACGATGAGTCTCGAAGTTTTGGCAGAAGTACCCCCGCTTACTCTTCGGTTCACAGAATTATCCTACAGATTTCTCATCCGTTGCAAGATCATGAATCCATTGGTGATTGATAACTTCGAAAATCTACTCCAACTGACTCTTCAGTCAAGTTTTATGTCTTTATACCATGAGTACCTTACCCACGACGTGCACCCTTCACCAGGCATCTCCAACCAAGTTTGCTTCCCTTACTTCTGCAATTCCTCTGTCATTTTTGATCTGTCCATGCGACAAAAAATCCATGGAATCCCAGATCACCTACGCTCCGATTCTATTCCGCCGATATTTTCGGCAGAATATGGGAAAGTTGGATCTGATAAAATGTTCTTTACTGACGGTTCATTCATAAACGGGTCCACTGGCTTCGGCATCTTCAATGAAAATTCCAGTGCCTCTTTCAAACTCAAAGATCCTTGTTCCGTGTATGTCGCTGAACTGGGTGCGATATATTACGCATTAAGGATCATTGAAACATTGCCCATCGACCACTATTTTATTTTTTCAGACAGTCTCAGCTCAATAGAGGCAATCCGCTCAATGAAAGTTGATAAACGCTCATCTTATTTCCTAACAAGAATAAGACAACTATTGAGTGTTTTGGTCGAAAAATTATTCACGATTACCTTAGCATGAGTTCCCTCTCATTGCTCGATTCCGGGGAATGAGAAAGCGGACTCGCTAGCTAAGGTGGGCGCTTTAGAAGGCACACTTTTTGAAAGGCAAATTGCTTATAATGAATTTTTCCACATTCCTCGTCAGTATACGCTCGTAAGTTGGCAGCGCATGTGGAGTGGTGATGAGTTCGGTCGTTGGTTACACACGATTATCCCTAAGGTCTCGACGAGTGCATGGTTCAAGGGATTGAATGTAGGTCGTGATTTCATTCGCGTGATATCTCGGCTTATGTCCAATCACTACAACCTAAACGCGCATCTCTATCGCATTGGGCTCGCAGCAAACAATCTTTGTGATTGTGGCGATGGCTACCACGACATCGAACATGTTGTCTGGTCGTGTATCCGGTTCCATGCTGCTCGCTCTCAGCTCTCTAGAGCACTGAGAGCACAAGGCAGACAATCGGATATCCCCGTCCGGGATATCTTAGGTAGCCGTGATCTTGATCTTCTGCTTCATCTATACCTGTTCCTCAGAAACGCCGATGTCAACGTTTAATGATGTTTCCTTCGTTGTGTCTCCGTTTCATATCCCTCCTATCCGATCGATAAACTTTTACTTAGTCGCGGCAATACATGCACACACTCTTTACAGATACACGGGCCAAAGGTTGTGCAGTCCACTGATCATTCAACAAGAGCCAAAGGTTGTACCGCTCATGACAACTCTACACGAGCTGATGATTGCGCCGGCTAGTGACCATTCTATCCTGGATTCCTCGAGTCGAGAAAGACGCACCACGCTAGATATGGGGTACAGACTAGGGGGGGGCGTTGCTGATTAATGGTCAGCTGCATCCCAATAGGAAGTATCCCGTGTCGGGCACACGTACAGAGCATCGAAGACTGCGACATACCAATTATGAGAACACTTGTAATACTAACCTCGAGTCAACCGCGAGTAATCGGTTACATATTACTAACATAGTCTAAGCAAACATTGTCAAAATATTGAACTCCCGGCCCCGTTAGGCTGACGCCATATGAGCCTTAATAAAATATATATTTTGGATAAAAAAAAAAAAGTTAGCCGCTATTCGATAATATAACCGGACCGAGTTGTAAACAACAGTGATTGACAGAACCAAAATGTCAGTGAACCGCAGCAATATTGGGTACACTGGCAGTATGAGAGATTTGACGTTTTAGTCATACCCCTGGCTTAGACATAATTAAACATAGTAGAATCATGAAATTCAGTAATGTATTACATTACCGATACACCAATACATTGAAAAAAAAATGTTTAAAGATTGTGTTCGAGAAACTAAGGCATAGTTGACATAGAACAACGTTGGGCTGTTTCTCAAACAATATGAACGTGGTTTTCACTCAACCTCTGACTTATGATTGCATCCTACATGTGACATGCTTTTCCATATTTTCTCCCTCAGATACGAGGGTGCCCAAGAGAAATAATGGAAAATCGAAAATTTGAATCGTGACGATGGGCATAACACGAAGACCAAACAACGATCCCAGGAGCTGTATACAAAGCTGTTCATGAAGTTCCATTGGGTCACGTTGGGACGACGAACTGTGCTTTAGGTCGGGCTTCAAGCAGCTTTTAGAACAGAAGTTTTACATGGCGATGGGAAGGGGAAAGTGACAGACACATTCAAGACCATGAAATCAAGTTCCCCAAAAATACCTGGTTCAGCAGGCAATCATTACCGGCGATTGCAAAAACGAGCTTTTCAAACGAGTTCTATTTTACCCGGATTTGACATTCTGGCATTGCGGAATAATGGTGGTGCCCAAAGATTCAACCTTCTTAACGCCCCAGAGCCCCCTTGGAGAGATATTTGACCATCGACGAGCAGAATTTGAAAAAGGGGCAAAAAACGCTTGCCTTCTGCTGCAAAAACAAAGTCAACGAGGGCTTATTGCAGAGTAGAGGCAGACAGTACGGTTATTCGAATTTATCCAAGCGGAAAGCAATAATACTTTTTCTGTGTATTGATCTACTGAATGAAAAACAAGACGATTCTTCAAAAAAAAGGTTAACCAAACAACTCGCCAAATTTTGATCATTTCACCCTTTATTCCTGTAATAAAAACAATCGCGACAATCAAGAAGTGTTCTCGAATCCATACTCAAAAATTCAGAAAATGTTTGGTAGCAAAAATAGAAAAGGCTTCATGTGTTGTTTACTTGCAGCAAATCGCAATGAAATTGAGTTAAATTATGTTGGAAGACATTCTGGAAAACCCAATTCTTAGCCCTGTCAATTTTAACTATGTCGAATTTATTTCCCTTCATATGTTGAAATTGACGGCAAACATTCTGCATGAACCGTCGAATAGTTTTTCCGATTGATTGACAGCGAACGTAAAACCTAACAAATTATGGTCCGACGGATTTCGGTTTCCATGCTGCAAAACTATGCTATCCGAATAAATTGCAGCATAATTTTCCCCTTCGAAGGACTAACTGCAGCTTCGGGTAAAATGTTCCTTTGATTGATCTACCAAGGCTCGCTTTTATTTATATAATTTTTCCACCTGTCGCCCCCCACAAATTGATACCGCATTTTGTTGCATTTTAAACTTGTTTCTCTTTTCACTTTCGAACCGACACGATGTACAAATTGTGGCAGAGGCTGACATGTTCTATTTTTTGATTGTTGTTTTGCAAAGCGTTAAACCATAAAAGCGAAATGATTACGTTATGATATCCAGCTGTCACCTTCTATATTTTGCTATGGCGAATCACCACGTTGGGAAATGCATAAGCTATAGCTTGTGAGCAAATTACGATGTTCCATTTTATCGGTTTTCCCACGATAAAAGTTATGTTTATGCTAGACAGGTTGACGTTCTTCACCTCTCAACGGCTACATTGAAAGTATGCGGACCTTCGGAGCAGGGTCTGGAATATGTACACCACCCAATAGTCTTGCATACCCTTGTACACCCCGGCCTTGCGCGGGACAGCAAAGCATGTTCTGTGCCACCCGGAACTAGTCTAAAGTTCTAGTACATTTTTTCGCAAATTGTAGAAGGTTACGCAATCATTCCAGCAGCGGATAAGGTGGGTGGGTAAAGGGCTGTCGTTCAATGTGAAGGGACGGGGTCAGAGAAGCGTGTACCGCGTAATCGATAAGCATTTTTGCGGCCACAGCCACAAGGAGCATTGTTTGGGTGAAGAACAATAATACACGCTCGGAATGTTACTCGAAAATGAATAATAGGAAGGAAGGGTTCACTTGATTTTATTTTTTCACTATGAACAAGAATTCCATGCCGGATTGAGTGGCAGGCCGAATTATTGGCACATAATCGATAGCTGCTCGGAAGCCTACCGCACCCTGGTTTTTATTAGTGTGTTATTGAAATTAATAGTTTGTTTGGAATCCCGTAGTTTGGATTCAGATCCAATCAGGAACAGCATTATGTTATGGAATACCTTCACGGGTAGATGTTCGCTTTTTGCTATTGTTGGCACCAAGGGGCACGATTATACACTGTGGAACGAATAAACTACAAATGATTGGTATTTCCGTTCAACGTGTCATTTATTTTGTTTCACTCAAACTGTTAACGAAAGGTTTATTACATATTACATGAATCACATTAGCGTTGCTGTTGAATTGTTACTTAAATTTTGACGTATTTGGGTTATATACCCAACTAACATTAAATGTTCCTCTTTGATGGTGCACTGTGTATCACCAAATGGCTCTCGAACCCAATCTACTGAAACTATTTGTATTCAAGCGGATTTATGTGCTACTATCACGTGTGATGGGTGTGTGTGCCTGTTGCATTCCAGGGTGAGCGTCGAGCATGTTTGCAGGTGCCAATTACGGTATACGGACTCGAACCAAAACTCTACAATATAAACAAAACGAAAAAAAAACAATAACAATTACCAACTACCAATTACATGCCGGTCGAAAATTAATTTTAGATAGAATTCGAATTCTCATCCCTTTCATCTTTCAAACGGCGAATCACTAGATTTGGCTTGGACAGATCCGAACTCGGTCAGTCATGGCAGAAGGAAGATGAGTTTAAATTCATCTTCTCGTCAACTGACTCCGTTCGATGGCGTTTACTTCTTGTCTTCAATGGCAGGTTTTCCGGTGTGCCAGATTGGGACATATTTCTCCACCTTCGGTGCGGGTAGGCCAATCCTGGGGGCAGTGACGGTGAGCACTCCATCCGAAGAGAGCGAGGACACAATCAGGTTTGCATCGTAGCCAACTGTGGAATGAGAAGATAGAAATAGATGAAAATACCGCTTGATGCTATCTTCCTATAAAGATGATGGGGATCCAAAAAATCTTTCTGCTCAAAGTAAGTGTAATTCATTTGTTCAACTATGACAGAGAGTTGAATACATATGTGAGGGCTGTATGATGAATGTCTGGCAAAGGTCAGAGCTATTACGTATAATATCAAATTCTGGATCAACATTGATGATAAGTTTCATTGAAAAATTAAAGAGTAAATACCACTGCACTGTTAATTCACACTGTTGATTTAATTCGTTCCATCCATTGGACCGTTGTTCCCAGTGACTCGTGGAATGCAAATGTGTAAAACCGTAGAACAAAAAAAAAGTTCTAGTCGAAAAATTGAAGGTAAGACAGACGCCTCTTCATCTAGTGCCAACATCTCAGGTAGCATTATGCTCGCTGAATGTGACTCAGTGGAGGCGAATAATCTCAATCACTGAACCATGGGTTCTGATTGAATCGCTGAGTATGTTGAGCAGGTCCATGATGACGTTAGGAATAATTCAAGACTGTCAACGAGGTCTTTGACCAGAAAATATCGGTGTTCAGTATTGTATCCAAAAAATAATTAGCAACTTTTATAATGATTCTGCTCAAAAATGGGTGAACTTGTTTTAGTATGCATGTAAGCAAAAGTTTGTTTACATGTCAACAAAAGTTCGTCCAATCGATTCATTCTGTTTAAGTTGTTCGTTTTCACTAAGACTATAATTGATCTTGAGACAAAAGAGAAAATTCTGCACACTTGGTGTACTGAAAAGTGTGCTACCTTCAACCAAATCGCAAAACGGTTTAACGCAAAACGGTTTAATGTGCACCACACAAGTGTGGAAAATTTCATGATAAGTATGACAACGAGTTCTCCTTGAATGACATGCCTAGATTCGGTAGAAAACCTGACTCCAGTCAGCCCACGTTGGATCGTAAAGTAGTGACTTACATCAAACGACACCGATCGATAATAACGCGTGATTTGGCCAAAATGTTTAAAACCAACATTGGAATGATTCAAAGAATCATGGCCAGGAACTCCTTGAAGACATACAGAAAGCGGAATGTGCCTACGAAAACCGCAGAACAACAATCTCGAGCCAAAACAAGGACACGAAAACTGTATAATCGGCTCCTGAACAACAACAACCAGTGCATCCTGATGGACGAGGAAACATACGTCAACCAGGATTCAAAAACGCTTCCAGGGACACAATTCTACACAAAATCGGCGGAGGAGGTGGACGATGCTGAATGCACGATTGCGTTGGAAAAATTTGGAGAGAAGGATCTAATTTGGCAAGCTAGTTGTACTTATGGTCTGCGGTCTCATATTTTCATCACAAAAGGTACAATCAATGCTCAAATTTGCAAAGATGCATGCTTGAAGAAAATATTGCTGCCCCTCTATAAAAAGCATCAATCTCCCCCTCTCTCCTAGCCGGATTTGGTATCTGCACATTACGCTAAGTCAGTATCTAAGTCAGTCGAGAAAAACATCAATTTACCAAATTGTCCAGAGTTCCGACCAATTACTACGTTACTGGGCGAATGTGGAAAGGATCTTCAAGAAGGAGGGAACAGTTTCCCAAACCATGGAGGAATTCAGAACAAAATGGACAGCAGCATCCAGGAAATGTACAAAAGCTACTGTGCAAAAATTGTTACACATTGTACTGATCTTCAATAAACCATAAACAAAAGTTGAAATAATAATCGCGTTTTATTTTTATTCAAGAATAGAAGTTGCTAAAGACTTTTCGACACAGTCCTTATGCTATAGGAAATTATTCTAAAAAAGTTTCGCAATTACCTTTCCTTTATGTTTATATTTGCACGTGATCCACTGATCCACTGGCAGTTTTAGTATACACTCGAGACACTCGATCAGCACCAGCTTAGCATAGTGGCCAAGAAGGCAGATCCTACATTACAGCTACTAGGGAACAAAGGTATCGTTTCACGACAATGCACCCCCGCACGGAGCAGGGGATATAGTAGGGTAGGCATAAGAATCAGAGTTTGAGGTATTAGAGCATCCTCCAGTACTCACCCGACCTAAACCCAGCAGATTATCACTTATTTAGGTCTACGCACAATCGTATGAGTAATAGGGAATTCAGATCTAAGCAGGAGGTAATGGACTTCCTTACGGAGTATTTCAGCAGCATAGACCAACTCGAGACCAAGTGGAGGTACGTTGTAGCAAATGATGAGAAATGCGTACCGTAGGAACAAAGGGAAATAGAACATGAAAAGAAAGAAACAAGAAAGGTTCCTTAATCAAGAAATAAGCGTCTTGACTAGGTGACTTCTCTTAATTCAATAAATCAAGTAAACGTTGGCGATGCCATGTTTTAAACTATTAAGGATTGAGATTGAATGATGGGTCGATAACACGAGGTCCCACTGCTTGTATCAATTCCAGTAGATATTTCATCAAGCCAAGGTTAGCTGGGTCATACCCTTCGTATGAGAGGTGCTGAAATGTGAAAACAGAGCACCTTCTCGTCAGCCTACGTATGAGGTACAATAGAACATGTTTGGAATACGTGGCGGAACAGTGTTTTGTCAGTCTACATGCGAGATATGATGTAATAGTTATGCAGTTGCTCTATGTGAGCATGTGAATGACACAGTGAATGTCAGGTATAGCAGCCCTCGTATGATGTGGCTATTCTTATGTGTGGAAAGCATGAATGTGGTGATGAATATTCCATTCAGTATGGTGCTGGACATATTGGAGGCGATTAGCCATTAGGGGAAGAACTTCTGAGACAAACTAATAATTTCAATTCGAACGGTATGCAAATCATCAAAATCCGTTCGCAACCAAAAGTGTTATTAATGTTGAAACTATTTAAGAAAAACGCGACATGTTTTCTGATTTGTCTAAATGCCCTCAATGACGAACGTAGTCTAAACAGAAGAAAATTCTCCAAAATCTGGGCCCATGGGCTGTACTCTAAATGGACGATAGAAGCTATGAAGCCCCAACCAAATCCCAGTTCAAAAAAATATAAAGCTTTTGCTCAGGGCAAGGTTCCTGTCAAATTTCAATTTATAATTTTTTTAGATCATTTTGCGAAAAACTAGAGGTGGGTTATATCTTCGATAAAACCGCAGAGCAGAATCAATTCACAATGAATGAATGAATGGATATTTTGAAAGTATGCTGAACGTTCTTCTTGTAAGTGTGTGGATGGATGAGTATACGTGTTGAATTATAGTTGATACAGGGTAAAAAAAATTTTTGATGAACTGGCTGGTGGACTTGAAAGATGATTGATACATGATTCATTCTTGTTCTCGTGAGAACAATATACGAGATTTGTGTCAAATGTATCTTCTTTCTAGATAATTACTGCCGTCACATGCGATTTAATATTTGTTCTAGCACCACCATTAAGGTATAAAATCAACAACGCTTATGTGCGATCCAAACGTACACAAACCCTCTGTATCTACTGATATGGAAACCAACGATGTACGGAACCCATTAGAGCTTCCGCACCTCAAAGCTTTCTTTAACGTTGAGTTAACCACTTAACATTAGCTTAACCATAATGATCCTTTTCGACTGAACCCTCCCCATAGCTAATGATTCCATATTAACTCTTTGTGGTCGTTTGTCTGCTCTCAGCCACCACAGCAAGAAACCATCTTCTTCTTCTTCTTATATGGCACTAACGTTCCTAGAGGAACTCCGCCGTCTCAACGTAGTATTACTTGCGTCATTTTCATTAGTACTTAGTTGAGATTTCTATGCCAAATAACACGCCTTGAATGCATTCTGAGTGGCAAGCTCTAGAATACGCGTGACCACAGTGCAAGTCAGAGGAAATTTCTTTGAAGAAAAATTTCCCCGACCAGAACGGGAATCGAACCCGAACCCCCGGCATGTTAGGTTTGACGCTAACCACTCGGCCACGGGAGCACCAAAGCAAGAAACCATGCTAATCTTATATTTTGCTCAACCAAGTATCAGTTTATGCTTTCCCTAAACGAAGCTTAATGTCTAGTGAACCTGTTCACGAATCAATACGGTGCTCCTATGAGTAATAGATAACGGTACTCAGTGTCAAACAAAGTAGTCACCCACACAAGACAACGCACAGTGCGTTGAATGCATAGGAACGTGGAACAAAAATCATAACAGCAGAATTTAGCCATTGTAACTCTTTGGTGTGATGGAAGAGATTGTCCATAAGTATCAGAACTATTGTTTGTATAAATGTCTCATGTTATTAGAATAATCGCATAAGTGTCTCAAGCGGCAGAATCTTTTTTTATATGAAAAATAATTCCGACCAGTACGACACCCATGTCCAAATTTAATACGACCAGAAAGGGTTAACCCTGTCGCAATCCAGCGGTCCACCAGAATATCCGGCGCAGAAATCGATTGCTTTTTGAAAGACGAAAAACCTACGTCAAAATTTTATTATTTGGCAAGGGATCTGAAGCTGCAGCATCAAATACAGAGTATCAGTATCAGATAAAACTGAGATTTGGAAATTATACAATACGGAGCCCCTAAAAATGAACCCAAATATAGGTGTTGTCATCACAAAAAGGAAGTGCTACGATGGTATGTCGATAACGAAGTCCAATTTGTCAAAAATAAACTAATTTCTGCTAACTGTCCCCAGTATAGTTCAATAGAGAAGCTCTAGGCAATAGTAAAGCGGAAGTTAAGGATGCAGGGATACGTCATCGGAAGCATCGACCAAATGAAAAATTGGGGAAATGGAGCAGAGCAAACCGTGACCGGAAGTGGCGTACGCCGGCTTAAGAGTCGCATTAACAGAAAAGTTAGTCTATTGGTACGAAATAATTTGTTCTATTTATAAAATTAAATTCAGGATACCACGGATAATGTTTCCAACGATTTTCATTAACAAATGTTTCCATTGTTCAATTTGTTACTGTTTCGTTACCTAGGCTCTAGTTTATATGTAGAATCATAAGAATAACGCTCTGAAATACAAATATATATACATGTATAGTAGGAAAACATTTAGTACAACACAACACACACACTTAGCTTCTGAAAGCTGCAGTCCCTGATCCACGAAAAGAACATCGAAAAGAGAATATAGATGGTTAAAGAGGAAATTCAAAGCTGTCGGAAAAGAGGAAGAAAATTATAATAAGTTACTTGGTAGGAAGAATTGTAAAATTCTGCCATTTCCTGGTTGAGTTCAGTGCTAGAAGCATTAAATTAAAAAGTGTATTGTTATATGCCACTTTGTATAAAAGAGTACTCTAGAACAATAGTGTGTCTCAGGATTATTTGAAAAAAATTATAAAATTATAAAAAGACCCAGGAAATAACTAAACCAAGTAACAAGCAGCATAGCCAGTAGCCTCATATTTTCCTGTTTGATAGGACCCGTAATTTTATCCACTGGAAAGCTCCAGTAAACCACACGCGCAAGATTCCTCGCTTAGAACGCCGAATGCTGGAAACCAAGTTTGCTAAAACTGGTCCGCAGCAAAGCTTCGGTGATCGTGCCACCGTCAACCCGAGAAGAGCTTAACCGTCAGGACATCGAGATCCCGCTACCGCCTGCATCCGCAGCAGCAGCAGCCGGCCGGCCATCACCACACTCTACACACTCCCACAGCAGCCATTGTAATTAGGTAACAATAAACGGAAAAAAGATATATTTACCTGTTTTATATTAGTGATAATCCGAGCCTTTGACACGCTAAATCACCTCGATCACGAGGAAAGCTGACCCTGAGAGCTACAGGCCTCAAGCTCGAGCTAGCCACGAGAAAAGAGGCCTTGAGAGCCCAACTTCAACGATCCCCGAGGCTCAGACCAGGGATCGAGGGTTAGAGTGAGGTCCGTCTGACCCCTATGAGAGTAATAAATTGAACCATGAACAAAATAAACACATTTGCATCCAAATGATCTCCAAATTCATTTCAGGGCCAGAAGTCGTACAACCTACATGAGAGTTAAGAGTTGGTTACCCCATGATATTTTATAATTTGTTTACAACATTTAATTCAAATTGATGTACATAACTTTAAATAATTACGTTTTCTTAAAAATAATCTTATAATCAATGATACATTGAAAACATTGATAAGTACCGGAAAATTGTAATCCATTCGCTAATTAATTTTTATTTTGCCAAAATAATATATTATTACGTTTATTTGTTGTAGTGACCGGATTTATCAAAATGTCTTAAGGTTCTACTACGCTCCCATGGCTAAACATTTAATAAACTCGAATCTTTGAGCTTACCACTGTGGAGCGTATTGAAGGCAAGTTTTTATGCTAGTCGATTGACGGTAGTTGAGAAACTAAATCCCTCTATAGAAAGTCGATGATGATAAATAAAGAGTTCAATATCAATATCGAAGATTGAATTTTTTTTGAAATACTAGGTGGTTTTCAAAGTTTTGCGTACTGTACACCATCAATGACATAACGGCAATTTACGTAGAATAATCAAACTTGATGTCGTTGATGTTCTTTACAAGTTCAAGCGTCCATTGGCACGTTTCTCCCAGTGGAACGGTGCACCATCCGACCAGAGCCTCCGCTCTCGAGACTATCGAATTAACAAAGGTTTTGACGGGGAATTCTAAAAAAGTTCGTACTTGAAGTCTAATTCACTCAACAATTAGATGAGAACTCTTCCACAGAATTTTTCAAACGGGATCGGCTTCGTGTCCACTTTTTTGTTTTCTCTAATTATTTCAACATCTACTAAAGGGCATGAGGGTGTCCCACATCAAATTGAATCACGAAAAAAAAACGCTGTAGAAAATTACCCATTGGGTATTTTCTCTTGAAATTTGGGTAGAAGTAATTTAGAGTGTATTTTTTACACTGTATTTTTATCGGTGTCATTTTTTCGAAAATTGGAAAAATAGGTCGCCCGAAAAGCAACATCGCGAATTTTTTTTGCCCAAGCACCTGGGAAATCCTCGACTCTCTCATCGGCACATCGGAAAACAACTCGGAATCGTGCAGTGAACGGTGAGACGTGTGCTTAAACGTCATTACGAAACTCTGTGCACTTTCGTACCCAAGAACATGAACAGGGACAGGAACTATGGCCCATCGAAAAATACTGGGCTATGATGAAGCTGGCAGTGCGGAGATGGGACACTCCTGAGGAGGCGACTAAGCAAAGATTGAAAATCACTTTTTATGACACCAGTTACATACATTTATTATAGGAAATTTCTCAATAACAGTCTTCCACTGCATTGACACTTATCTGCATTCACCATCCTAGTAAAAAGGAAACGATATACGTAAACTATTTTCAATCACGACGGGATATATGTAAAAGCCGTCCCTCTATTCCCTTCCTTGCCTTTTCAACAGTGGATGATTGTTTTCTATAAAACATAATTACTATTACTGCGAGGCACACGTTCGTTCACATTCGTAAACCACCACGAATTCTAACGGATTCCTTTCTCCGCACCCACTTTTTACATAACTAAACCGAGCCAGATGTTGCGTGACCGTATCAAGTTATCCAAAACAAAAAAAGGAAATCCTAAACACAACATAAACTATACTCACTCGGAATGAGATAGCGCCGGGAGAATTGTCTCGACACGTAACCCAGCTCGTCTCGCTTTTCCTCGTGCTTGCCCTCGATGGTGATGTATTTGTCCGTTTTCCGCACCGTCACCTCGTGCGGAGCGAACTGATGAACGTCCACTTCGATTGTGAATTTCTCCCTATCCGAGTCCACCCGGGAACCGATGTCCCGTAGACTGAAGTACTTCCACGGACGCCACATGCTGGACCAACGCAGCGGTGGCAACGGCGGATGTCGCCAGAAAAACGGATCATCCGCCAGAACCTCCTGGGTGATGGACTTTTCCAACACCCGGGTGTACAGCGGCAAATCCCAATCATCCCACCAGCTGCGGTACTGGACAGGAACAAGCGACATTGTGCTAGAACTGCGTACCAACGGTGCCATCAGGAGCGGGTTTTGTCGACGACGGTTTGGAGGGGGGGAAAGAAGAGATTTCCTCTTATAAAACTATTTGGCCAAGAGAGTGATAGTGTGGTTTATCGATTTAACAGAATGACAAAGAACGAAAATTTATAGATAGTTAATAATCGGCTTGAGAAGCTTGAAGAAGCGTATTGCGTCGCAGATTTTATAGATTCACTATCGCGCACTTCCGTCACTTTCCCTCTTACCTCCGCCGAGGGCAAGATTTTCAGTAATATCGGATGTGAATCACTTTCGAACTATCCGAGGACCGAAACGATAATGAATCTCAAGCCAAGAACACAACTATTTTCTATCTTCGGGACTATTTGAAGACTTGCTGCTCGCTTGCCGCCTGCTGAACTTGAACTGCGAGAACGCCGGAACGACTCTAGCTGGTGGCCCGTGACGAGCTCGGGTTTTGTTTTGATTCTATTCTGAAATCGCGCTGCTCTTTTCGCGCGCGCTATCATAGATATAATCGGTTTTTGCTGAAGCGCATAGTCGTTCCTCTGCCTGTGGCCGCCGCCACCAGGTAGATAGAATTCGTTTATGGCGGTGGAAGACCCTTCCAACATCACATGTTATGTTTGATTCATCGCTAGAAGTGTTACAATTTTGGCATTGTGCCAAAGTATAGAACACCAGCAGACGTCCGCCGCTGCCTTTGCCAGCGCTAGGGCTGTTTATGGTAAAAATAGGTATCACTTTGTTTTTGTCAACGCGACGTAACAATACACGCGAGTGTGATCAACCGTGAAGATCACTTTTGCAGAGCTCTCAATGGGACGGCTGATACGATTACAATCGTGATTATGTCGAACATCTGTGTTAGCCCATCGAGTCGCGTAATGTGTGATCAATTGTGTAATGTAAATCGGATTTGTACACATCGGAATGGATTAAAGGGCTCATTGTACAAAAATTTGAATTATTCCCACGAAGAATGCGAATGTGGCGATGGCATTTACCATGGGCTACATGTTGTCGTTGTAGCCGATTATTTCAAACGCATGTAAAACCCAATTGAATTAATGGTGGATATTGCCTGTAAATATGTATATCATTACAAGGTCAATATTACCAGCATGTTTGATTTCAACGTAAAAGGGTTCTAAAATACAGAATTATTTATAAAATATACCATGGAATGAAATCGAGATGTGGCTATTAACTTAGGAGAAGTATGCGTGTACAAATTTCTGCGATCAACAGCTATTAAGCACGAAGGCTTCTCTTCCGGATGCAGATCCTCTCGCATCTGAGAACGAATCTGTGTAGCCTTTGTAGCCATCATTCACATTTATTATTATTTATTATTATTATTATTTATTATTTATTATTATTATTATTTATTATTTATTTATTAACAAGTAACATAAGACATTCGTCTTTTAATAATTGTTACAAATGTTTTTTGCGTAGAATTGGTTTCACGATTTCTAAATTTCTAAATTAAAGTAATTTTGTTTCATCATATAAATAATCATGACATATTTGTTCAGTTAAAGAACTCAATACATCTCCTCCTAAATGCTACAAGAGAATTTTCCAATGTTAAATCGTTGGGTAGTAAATTCCATTCAATCACGCCTCTAACGAAGAAAAATTTTCCATATCTAGAGGTGTTGAATCGGGGCAATTTGTATTTTCTCGATCTCCTGCTTCTGAAAGATTTCAAAATGTTGAACAAGTAACCAAGGTTGTTTATTGTTAACCAGATTGAAGAGAAATAAGCAGCTTCTCATTTGGCCAAACTTGGCGAAGGGACAGCCAATTAGTCAATATTGCAGATGTGAAACACTTGAAAATCTACTCAAGTTGAAAACGTAGCGAACACAACTGTTGAGTGCAACTCGTAATCTAGACAAAGCAAAGGACGAAACATCGAAAAGAAGGAAGTCACACGCAATGAAATGAGGAAACAGTGAGCTTTTGAACAATTTTATCTTGATATCCTCGCTAAGTAAAGAACAAGCAAGGTTAAGTATTTTCAATCCAGCAAATATTTTGCCACATTGCCTCAGAATAAACTTATCAAAGGAAAAATTTTCTTGGAGCGTCACTCCAAGACTGGTGGAACTGGAAATGGAAATGAAATTAAATTTGGTTTTATCCCATTATTACCTCTGTTGTTATTAATTAAAACAGCATTCGTTTTTTTCATATTAATAGTTAACCTGTTTTTATAGGACCATTCATAGACTCTGGCTAAATCAGAATTCATTTTCTCCGAAATATCGGTAGCTTCGGTACCATCAAGGTATAGTTGCATATCATCAGCAAAAAGATGGATTTTGCTATGTTCCAGTACATTAGACAAATCATTTATGTACAGGGAAAAAAGGATTGGACCAAGAATAGAACCCTGTGGAACTCCAGACGAAATAGGAATGAAGGTTGAGAATAGTCCATTATTGTACACGATTTGCGTTCGACCTTTTAAATATGATTGGATTAGGGTTGTAGCGTGATTTGAGAAGTTAAAATCGAGACCAAGTTTTCTGCACATAATTTTGTGAGAAATACTGTCAAATGCTTTTGAATAGTCCAGAAGTATCAAAACTACAGGATTGCCATTATCTAAAGCAACACCAATGTCATCGAAGACTTTCAACATTGCGGTTTTCGCACTGTGCTTTGGGCGATAACCCGATTGATAATTATTGAGAAGCTTGTAACGCTGAACATATTGACATATTTGAAACTTCAACAAACGTTCGAAAACTTTGGATAAAGCACTCAGAATACTTATCGGTTGTAGGTTTTCGATTGTGTTACAGGAATAATTATTGACTGTTTCCATTGATCAGGAACATTGTTTGATAATATGATTGAATTAAAAATGTGGGTGACTGCTTTCACGACTAGTGGACATATTAATTTCAAAAATTTCAATGGAAGTAAGTCAAGTCCAACTGCATTTGATTTTATATGATACATTGCATTTAATACATCGACCTCGCTGACACTATTAAAATTAAATTCGTTCTCGAAGTTCTGCTGCTCATTTAGACTTTCAATATAATTTTCATTCGATGTATTGGGGAGGCTGAAATTTCTAGCAAAACAAACATTGATTTCATCAGGACTAAAACCGTTAATAGAACAGGATTTCGCTTTACCAACACCCATTGATTTTAATCTTTTCCATGATTGCTGTACTGGTAATTTAGAATCAAGATGCAACGTGAAAAAATGTTTCTTCGTATCACGGATAAGTTTGTTAACTTTATTGCGTAGCCGTTTAAATAATCTACGATCATCGGTGAGCTTCGAGTTTTTCCAGACATTGTAAGCCAGGTCGCGATCAATCATTGCTCTCATTAGTGTACGATTAAACCAGGATTTGTTAGTCTTACGTGATTTAACTGTACGGGTGGGGATAAAAACATCGTGAAGAACTGTCATTGAAGAGTTAAAAAACTCTAAGAGATGATTCGAATCAGTTGATTGATAAAAACTGGACCATTCAAGTTGATTATAAGCATTGAACAAACCTTCCACGTCCATTGAGTTGTAATCACGAAAAGAAATATATTGGTCACACAGGTCCATATCGAAATCGAGCGAGGCAAATATGAGATCATGATTAGAAAACACCGGCACATGTATCTGGTTAAATCTCAACACTTTCGATTCATCGTTGAAGAGAATCAAATCTAACTGAGAAGATCCATTTCTATGAAAAAAAGTGGGTTGATTCCCTAAGCTGAACATGTTGAAAGATAGACGTTAACTTGATAGTTCTTGTAGCTCTAACGTCAATAAGATTTGTATTAAAGTCACCGAGTAAAAGAGTATGACTGTATTCAGGTCCTAAGTTCAGTAGAATATTATCAATTTCATCAGTGCAATCGACTTCGGGAGGATTATAAATACAAACAAGGAGAATTTTACAACTTCGTACCGAAATTTCCATTGCTAAATATTCAGTATGTGATGAGTAGTGATTTTCTGATTTACAAATAACATGAAATTTAATTTCTTGTTTCAGAAAAATCATAACTCCACCTCCTAACCGTCCGACTCTGTCATGTCTAACTATATTGTACCCGTCTATTGACAATATATTATTGTCAATACTTTCATTGAGGACTCAGTAATACAAACAATATCGACCTTCGCTATCGAAAGTATGTGGCGCAGGTCATCGAGTTTGCACAAATACTCTGGCTGTTGAAACAACATACTGAAAGTTTTCTTTGAATCAATGCCGACTTCAGTACTACCCTGGCTAAACAATCATTCGATGAGACGTGGGTGTTGGAATTGTTAGCCATAGGCATGAGGGAATAAGAGATCATTTAGGAGGAAAATATAATTGAGTACTATACTAAAATATACATATTCTAACATATCGAAAATTTTCTGAAACTTTATCCACTATGAGTGACGCAAAAAAACTGAGAAATATCAAATCACCATCACAGCAACAATTCGGAACATCTCTCGTACTCTCCAGTATCCGGCTCCAACAGCAACAGCAACGGCAACGACAGCAGCAGGTTCGAAATCCATAAGTTTGAACTTTCAGGCGAGGAGACATGGGAAAATAAAAGGAAAGGAAGCAAGGATGTAAACAAAAGCATGTAAGGATAGGTCAACAATGCACGATATCTTCCAGATCGCTCTCGGAAGAAATAGCAATTGCACGGTCGTTCACATTCTTCTTGACGTAAATGGTCCCATCTTTCGTGAATACTCTTTAAATTTGTCCATGTTTCTTCATCTTCAATGCTTTTGATCTCAATCCTCTCGATGCAAGTCCAAAATTTTCATTGATGAATATTCGCTGATTCACGGAGAATCCTATCTCAGACAATGACAGACTGCGAGAACGTAGATAAAGTGAAAAAAAATCGTTTCTCTGAACGGTTATAGCAAACTGAATCAACAACAGGCTGGCAGCTCCAGCTTTAGGAGTCCCTTTCGCAAGTCGTCTGATGTCTGATGTCTGGGTTTACTATTTTCTGAATAACCAAGCGTCTGGCACCATGTCGAATAATAAGCAAGAAGATCCTCGTTTTGTGTATACGGCACACCACTGACAATAAGGTCATTTATATGTGTTCCGATCCACTGCAGATACAGCATCCGATTTGGCCTTCTCGATAGAAACACTCAGTTTACGAAATGTGTTGTTGTTTTCTTTACGTAGTAGCTCAATCTCAACCGATATATCACTCCTCAGCTAGTCCATTTGAGCTGAAAGAGAGTCACTCATTCTCTTAAAATCTTCCTTCGTAGTTTTTTGGTACGATGAAAATTGAGACTTCATTAGAGTAGCAAGATCAGATACACTCATATCGGAGTCTTGTTTAGTTTTTATTGTAGTTGATCCACTTCGTAGCTGCTTGGGTGCAAGTTGATCTTGTGACATCTTCGGTTAAACGCGGGATACGTATAGGCACCAACACAAAACTCACTGCTCGTCTGGATGGACTTTATTGTGTTCGATTGCAAATATGTCTTCTGGATACCGAGAATACTACCAGCTTTTACTGAATTCCTCAATTCACTACATGGAATTCCTCCAAACAGCGAACAAAAACTAATTGAGTGACACTTGCTCTTCACGAAAAACAATAACTCGTGATTTACGGTTGATTTTTACACTGGGTAATTTCTTTTTTGCGTCAGCACGAAGAGATTACGAGTTTACCATTCTACTTTACTCTCTCTATATACAGTTTCGTCGAGAAAATGCATAAACGCGTAGCAATAGGGAAATGAATTATTAAGGAAATGTATATAAAACTTGGAAACACAATACTTTTGAAACGCGAGGCCATTTTTCATCTTTTTCATCACCAATATCAGGGAGGCGACCCCATCACTTGTTTCCTACCTATCAGATTGACGAACTCATGACTTTACTTCCATTCCGAAGGAAGACGTAACCAGAGATATTTCACCTCAGAAAACCCCAACGACGCCAGCCGGGTTTGAACCCAGGCCAGCCGGGTTATGGGGCTGTTACGCTAACCACACAACCGCTGGCGCCGTACTCGGGGCTATTTTGAACACTTTAATTTTTAATTTTTTTTTTTTTCAAACAGAAGCACATTCCACACTGAAATTAATTATCGTTTATCTAAATGTTCAAAACGGCACCTTTATTGCAAATTTATATTTGTTTATATAAAAATCCGGTGTCACGGTGTTTGTTACCGAGCTCCTCCGAAACAACTCGACCGATTTTGATGAAATTATGCACAAAATACTTGGTAGGCATGAGAATAGGTTGTAAACTATATGCGATACCGGTAGGATACCGATTACTAAATATTAAATACCGCTTAGAGTGCCTCTATGCAGAAAAAAAATCTGAATATTTCTTTTTTTTTAATTTTGCTTCAAACAATACATATAACCACAAATTTAAACCCTCATACCATATTTTTAATCGAGATTGTAGTAGTATTGTACAAACAACATTCAAATAATTTAACCGTCGGTCGTTTTTCAAACAAAACGAATTCATTTATGTTGTGTTATGACAGGTGGCGCTAGATAGAACTTTCATCCACACATTCGTAAGTAACCTCACTTCGTTTAAAGCCAGGCGTATCGCTGGCGAGCTGGAAGTATTTTTGAATGGGCACAACGAATTATTGAAATACTTCGAATCACACTTGCTCGGTTTGCAAAATAACAATCACGTTATTGTCATCGATTCTGATAAAACATCTGGAGAGGACGTGTCGAGATTCAATGCGCAAGCGTTATTAAAATCATAGAAGGTGTGTAACGTTTTCCCGTTATTATAAATATAAATGAATGGATAAAATAATCTATACGTCGTAATTCCCAACTATTTCTTTGGGGTCCAGCTCCTCTCAAATAATTGCAAACGAGAAAGGAATATTTGGCGAATTTCTTTGCAAGAAATTTTACGGGCGGAAATCAATGGCCACTTGGCATACTACAGCTAGGACCTGCAATTTTTCGAAACCCTCGGCCATTTCGAAATGCTCGATAGTTCTGAAAGAACAAGATGAATATTGCACAAACATTAGACAACGTGATCCTGCCACAGATACTCCATTCATTATGAACATCATTACTCATTTTGAAATAATATCTATGAATATACATTAGACGAATAAATTAAAGAAGTGCGCTCAAAGGATTTTATGTGTATCGTATGATGACATTCTATGATGTCGTGAGCTGTTCGAACAATTCATGGTAGGCATGTACGCGAAGGTAGAGAGCGACGCCGTAAGAGTGCCAGAGTCAAATTATCCGAATGAATTGCAATTTTGCATTCTGACAACCGTTCGACTTAAGTCCAATCGAGTTGTGCAAATGTGTCAACCTTGCGACGCAATTCGACATAGACAACATTGAGCTCCGTGTTCCATTTCTTTGAAGCAAAAGTGCAAAATGGATATTCGGGAGGAATAAACACGCTTGAAAAAATTAATGAAAAATAATTCAAACTACATATTCTACATATCAAAAATGTGTTTGATGCGAAAAAGCAACAAATTCTCTGCAATTGGGGGATAAATCTTGAACGAAAATTGTGTCTGACGATGATTCTATGCTATGTATAAAGTTAGACTATGTCTTCTATGTATTTAAACGACATCGAGTGGTCGTGAAATTCGATCGAGTTTCAAACCAATCGCATTCCAGAATATGAATAACTGTTCGATACTGTTATCACAATAATGGTGTATGGTCCATACGGTGATTCTAAACCTTTATCCCCTTGCATGGTAGATGTAATATGTACAGAGTGTTTTCCTAGAGATTTCACCAACGACACTATGGCAAGTATAGGCGAATATCTAATATATCAACGAATAAATACTGATAATGTCATTCAAAAATATCAACAACGCAGACATTGAAATTCAAAATCGTTGAGTAGTACCATATTCGCCTCAGCTGAGCAATTAATACATTTTCAAGCCCGTGGATAAAGGAAGCAATATGGTTGTGTTTCTAAATTAGAATATCGCTGTGAATACTCCTCGATTGAATGACAACAACGAAGTAATGAGGTTCCAAATAAGAACGATACATCAGCTCGAGCTCGAACGAGACCCAGCAGTTATAAATTTAGCCGTGCATATTGAAAAAAGCGCGTATTTTCCACCAACAAGACAGCATTTGAACGATTTGAATATTGATTTTCTTTATTTCATTTTTGAACTTAACGACAAAAATCTGTTACTTTTTTTTTACATTTAACTTTTGAGAGATCAAACATGTAACTGATAATTAATGAAATACATTGTATCATGAAACATTATACCAACTTCCGTTGAAATCGTTTCTTTCGTTCTTTTTATCAATCACATTCGAATAGTTTTGTAAATCATTAAAACATTCAAACACACTTAAAACACATTAGTTATGTTTTATTTAACACCCTGAATATTCTCTAGTAATAATTTAAATGGCGGAACAACGTTTGCTGGGTCAGCTAGTTTGTTTATATTTTTTTCTAGACTCAAAAATTTTGCAAACTATCAGAAGGCAAATAATTCGCGGGAATAAACTGTCAAAATGTTTCGATCCACAACTGAGAGATCCTTCACAGGAGCTTCAAGACGATAGAGTGCCTTTAGGTCACTTATTGAAACAATTCGAAAGCCTTATCAGTGAACTTTCAAGGACACCAGCCTGGAATCGTATCGTGAACATTCCATAACTATCATTATGGAATGTTCACGATCCTTGACTGCCATTAAAAATTTTGGAAATCGATTTAGATGATGTTGGAATTTCTAAAACAATATCATAAAGTTGAGCATCAAACTAAAACACATTTAAAAATTCCTTATGGAAAGAGTGTTTCGTTAGGTGAAATTCCTAAACATGATTCGAAACCATCTATATTTCTCTCTAAACAAGGGAGAAAGTCCAAAAAATGTCTCGGTGTTACCCTCGAAGGGGTGATACCCACGACCGTGATAATTATATTTGTTTCGATTTTTTTAAAATTAGAATGAGCATCACCCGTCCGTCTTCTTTGAAAATTTATTCGAATCTATTCAGTGATTGGTGTCATTATTTAGTGAAGAATTTCGCAACGGAAATATTCATGTTAAAGAATCATTTTTGGGATAATCGTTTTGGATGAAAAAAGGTTGCTGATTTGAGTAACGGCACCCTTCATTAAAGGGGTATTAAATATAATATAGAGGCAAAAATTTCGGTCGTTTTTTTCGAAATCTGAACAAATGAAACAAGAAATATATTCACTATCCATTATTTCATTATTCGTTTCTTTATGTTTTAACAATATAACAAGAAATAAGCGGGAAAAATATTCAAAATTATAATAGTTACAAGCTGGTGAAGTGAGGGGGCTTAAAGAAAAGTTTCGTAAACGATTCTAGCCCTTTTGGTTATCTGAAACGAAAAAATCGAGCAGATCAATAAAGATGCGCTATCGTAGGAGCCTCTGACAAGTGAAAAAATAAAAAATGGCTATAACTTGGTAAACAATGGGATTTACGAAAAGTCCTTTCCAGCGTATATTCTTGAATGCCTAAACTTCAAAAATATGAAGGAAAAATCGTTTTTTTTTAATTTCTGAACTGGAAATACACATTCTATTTAAATGGAGAGTGACGGTTCAGCTTTCATGAAGTATCATTCTCAATTTTCGACAATACTCTAACCATGTCAGGTTCAGAGTTCAGAGGAATTCAGGTTTTGTAGAGAAAGCAAAACAAAAAAGCCTTATTCAAGAGTTTTTAAACCATTCTTCCAACTTATGAGGACAACATGCTGGTATTATTATTATTGCTAGCTACAGAAAAAACATTGAGCAATTTCATTAAGAACTAGCTGACCCGAAAACTTCGTCCCGCCCAAAATAGATTTTTTGATTTGAATACTTTCAAACATCCACGTTTTATTACTAAGTGATCGTTAGTGAGTCCAATCACTGAACTCTTCATTGATTGATTACCCTTTGATCCTTTACAATTTCCTTTTACTATAAATTGTCTAGTACTTCCACAAAAATTCGTCCTTATAATATAAAATTATTTTCAGACACAATTCTCGTTCAAGATTCGTCAAGCATTTGGAAATAACATGTTTCTCCGTTGCATGGAATACATGTTTGATACAGAGAATATTACAAAATAAAGACAGCTCAAATCGGACTATTCATTCCTTGGGTTTGGGGCACACCAACACATTTGGCCTTCCATTTTTGTTTATATTGAGAGAAGATGTAGGAATGCGTTATTCCGTCTGAAAATCCTTTTCCACTTTCGAACAAAGATCAATTTCGATAGCGCAAATATCGAATGGACTAACAACGCGTATTATGATGTAATTTTCGAACATGTGAGAATTCAATTTTTCGATTTTTCCGACCTTTCTTCAGGATTTTCCGATTTTTCTCTCCACTATATTAATCTACGGGAAGAGACGAATACCACAAAATACAGGAGGCTAAAATCGGACCATCCCTTCTTCGGGTTTTCCGCTTACCAACAGATTTTGCCTTACATTTTTATTTATATAGATTACAAGAGCGATCAAAATCGTCAAAGAAGTAGCCGCAATTCAAGCAAAATACATGTTAGCAGCATCTGACAACGAATTGGAAACGTTGATTCCCAAACTTGCAAATTTTTACGATGAAGTTTCGGAAATCGAATGGTTGCTAAAGATAGCAAGATTCCGTGGACATTTGAAGACCGCTGGAATTAACCTGGACGATGTCAATCATTATTGTGCATTGGAAGTGATAGATGAACTGTATGAGACGCTTCCAAATCTTACAGTAAGTTTGAAGTGGTTACTAACGACTTGCGTTTTTGTGGCACCTAGTGAAAGAAGTTTATCAAAGCTGAAATCAACCAAAAAAAAAATTGTGGTCAACGATGGGACCGGCATTCTCAAACCGTTATCAATAGAAAGCAAAGTCACTAACTCTGTTTACTTTGACGATGTGTTCGGACAATTTTCTACTATTAAGTCGAAACGTGTAACGATTTTATAACTTGTTGTTCGTGGTTTTTTTTCTGTTAATTTTTTCAGTGCACTGTTTTAACAGTTCTTAAGTACACTGGAGTCGCTTTTTACGCGGGGGATACGTGCCGCGTGAAAGAAACCCGTGTAAATTCCGAAATCCGCGTAAACTCCAAAATTCGCGCATAAAAAAACCGCGTAAATTCTCAATTCTGCGTAAAAATAAACCGGGTAATTTTCAAAATCCGTTTAAAAAACTAACAAACAGTGAATTATTAGTTTTTTTTTTTCTAAATGGCACTAACGTTCCTAGAGGAACTTCGCCGTCTCAACGTAGTATTACTTGCGTCATTTTTATTAGTACTTAGTTGAGATTTCTATGCCAAATAACACGCCTTGAATGCATTCTGAGTGGCAAACTCTAGAATACGCGTGATCACAGTGCAAGTCGGAGGAAATTTCTTTGACGAAAAATTCCCCCGACCAGAACGGGAATCGAACCCGAACACCCGGCATGTTAGTTATGACGCTAACCACTCGGCAAAGGGAGCACCGAATTATTAGTTTAGAATGCTTGATTACCTTATTTTTTTTTTTGCATACTACAATCATGGTATCTGTATCTTCTTTTATTTCTCAGCTACTAATCAGTGATGCATTACAAACTTATTTCGTGAAAAGTCACATCAATTAGCATAATGAATTTTTACGCGATCGATACGTGTCGCGTAAAAAAACCGCGTAAAATTCCGAAATCCGCTTAAAAAAATCGCGTAAACTCCGATATCCGTGCATAAATAAACCACGTAAATTCCAAAAACCGCGTTAAATAAAACCGCATAATATAACAAAAAACCGCGTAAAAAGCGACTTCAGTGTAATACGTGCCATGTGTCAAAACTAAAGTTGCAAGTGTTCATTGCCATTTCATTATGGAAAGACTTTTAAACGAACGAAACTTACAAATCATTGAATTTTGTTATCAAAAGCAATGCTCTGTTAAAAATGTCTTCAACGATGAATCACATTAATATATAATAAGTTGATATCCAAAAAAGTGCTTTTCAAAAATCTCTTAAATCCAAAAAATACTGTTTTTTGATCTAGCTTTTATGTTTCAAATTTTACATGCAAACTGTCTTCAAAAGACTTTTAGAGCTTACTAATACAATCATTTTTCGATGCAGAAATTGTCAATATCTCAACTTCACTCAAAGTTATTGAAAAAAAAATTTTATTGGCGGCATTTGAAGAGCATATTTCACTCTACATGATGTGTGATTTTCAAAACTATGTTATTTTTTATTTTTAAATAAATTAGAATTGAAATCATGAGTTTTCGGATAAAAAACCATCAATAACTTTGAGTAGAATTAAGATATAGACAAGTTCTGCAAAATGTTGGTATCGATAAGCCCTAAAAGTCATACGAAGACAGTTTTGATGTAGAATTTGAAGTATAAAAGTTAAAGCAGAAAAAACACGTTTTTCTCATGGTCACCCTAATGCAACTTAGAAAAAAGCGTTAAATCTTTTCATTCAAAAGATAGAAAAAAGCTTTGTTCTACAAAGTTGTTTAAAATAACTGGGGCTACAACATTGTTGAACTATATTTATCTCTATCTATATATAACTTTCTTATAGATTTTTCATTTCATCGACAATTTTGGTCGCCCTATTTTTGATAACATAAAAATGAGCGCTCTACCATATGTAACAACTTTGTCGAAGACAGTTTTGGTCTAAACAATAAATATCTTCCACAAAGATGTTTTCAGCGCCTTCTATCTGAGTTGCATTAGGGTAACTATGAAAAAACGGGTTTTTTACTCTAACTTTTATATTTAAAATTCTACATCAAAATGGTCTTCGTACGACTTCTAGAGCTTATCAATACCAACATTTTGCGATGCAGAACATGTCAATATCTTAATCCTGCTTAAAGTTATTGATGGGTTTTCATCCAAAAACTCATGATTCCAATTTTAATTTACTCAAACACAAAAAAAATAACATATTTTTGAAAATCACATATTATATAGAGTGAAATCTTTCTTTCAAATTCCGTCAACAAACATTTTGTATGTTTGCCCCAGAAAGAATGACAAACAAATGAAAAGAGCGTGTTTTTGGGAAGAAATATCAATAACTTTGAGTAAAGTTGAGATATTGACAATTTCTGCATCGAAAAATATTTGTATTGGTAAACTCTAAAAGTCTTTCGAAGACAATTTGCATGTAAAATTTGAAATATAAAATTTAGAGCAAATAAACAGTTTTTTTCATGGTGACCCTAACGTAACTTAGAAAAAAGACGCTATATCGGTTATTTCAAGAGATAGAGAAAAACTTTGTTCTACAAAGATGTCACAAATAATTGAAGCTACAATATTGTCGAACTATGCTTACTTCTATCTATAAAGACAAGAAAGTTAGATATTTTATTTCATCGACAATTTTGGTCACCCTATTTTGTACAACATGAAGGCGAGCGCTCTGTCATGAGCAACAACTTTGTCTAAGACAGTTTTTGTCTAGAGAATAACTATCATGCTCTAAATGATAATTTGCACTTAAATGCATCTCCTGGACCATTGTGCAATGGATGAGCAATAGAATCTCCCGGGAGACGAAATCCTACATTAAAAGGTGCCAAATCAAAATTGTTTGTATAAAACAAGAAGAGCGCTATCCCTTCCCCTGACTCAAACGGTTAAAGATGAAGATGAGAACAACGTTGCTGACTAATGGCTATTGTGAGATGATTTTCAACATTTTATTGCCCAAAACACACAAAGTAAATCTGGTCGACATGTAGTTTCAACAAAATGGTATCACATGTCACACAGCATACGAAACGATGAATGTATTGCGTAATGAACTTGCTGAATAAAGTGCGACTTCGACTTACCGTTGCTGGTGTATGTGAATGTTTCCATAAGAATTGCATGGGAGAATAATTGACGCAACGTGACGTGACGGAATGTGAACGTGACGAGGATGTTGTATGTGAATCGCACTTGACGCCTTTGGACTATTCTATAGGAGTAACTCAAACTTAAAATTATTCAAAAATAAAATATGAATCGCATAAAACGTATTCACACCCAACACTTACATGAAGTAATTTTGAAACAATAATTTCAAGAATTCAGTTTCAACTTAAAATTTAAATAAATTAATAAATTTTAATTTTTTTTACAATTTTCCTGTGTTTTTCTGTAAATTAAAAACCAAACGCTAAAAAAATGGTGATAATTATAATTTTATTGATTATAATTAACCTCAATTTTAGGTTTCTTAGTACAGTAAATTAGATTTTTCATAAGAGAATGAAAACAAAGACTTGATAACGAAATTTTATTGGAGGGGTGACACCCAAGACACCCACCCCGGGTGTCACCCGGTCACGCAACGCCACTGGTTCCGTGTAAAAGAGTTTTCTGCAAGTGGTGAAAAAGTCTTGAACGAACATTGTGTCTGGTAATGATTTTATATTATTGATAAAGTTTTAGCAAATATGCCAGTTAATTTAAAGAAAAATGGTAAAGTAAGAGCCAAAACTAAGTATTCAAAGCACACTGGATTCTTTTTTACGGAATTGACACGCTTTTTCGCCCAAACGTCTTTTTTCGAAAAATATTGTAGCTGAACTTATTGTTGTTCAAGATATCAAGCGGCGTTTATTATGAAAATTAAAAATAGTACATTTTTCATTATCAGAAAAAAAGTTGAACAACTGAACTTTTTTTTTAAGAAGGAGATAAAGAGGTCATTCGCACATATCATGCTAGAAGAGATAGATTTATGAGTATTTTCTTGTACAAATTTGTTTAAATCATTATGGAAACAGTAGGTACATGTATGAAATGAGCTAGTCCTGCTCACATAAAGTCGTAATTAAATTTTTCTCATACGTACAAGAACGTAGTAGGAAACACATAACGTTTTTCATAATGAGGCTTGGTTTGGTTGGGGTGGCATTTTTTCCTGGGTTAACACCACAATAGGGTCCCCTTTAAGAGCGGAAGCTGATAAGGTATATCAGCTTTTGAAAACAGAACATTATCAGTGGTAATCCTCCACTGACCACTTTGCCCCAAACAACAAGGTAATTTCTATGCGAAATGATCGTTGAAATTGAACAAAATATTTGTTCACCTCTCCTAGAATCCTAGAATGGTCGTCCTAACTGTTAATTTGTCGAAAATATCAGGTCTAATAAACCAAATTTCACTAGAAATTCCTTAAATTCGAAACGCATAAAACTACGGCCGAATGGCTACCGAGAGAGCGAATCTTGTTTTCATTTATATTTTGACATGCGACAACTCTACTGGAGTACAGGGCGACTCAAAAGTATGACATTCTTCAAACATGAGGTGACTATCAATACGGTGTCAACATTCAATAGTTATATACTAAACAAGCAGATGTCCACTTTACCCCACGTGACCACTTTGCCCCCACTACCCCTAATAAAAGATTGCCCCTTCAAAGACGCCCTGTCGTCACAGCCACACTCGCACTCGAAGAATTTCCCTTTCCAACGAAGCAACGATTTCGAGAGAACCACGTAAAAAATCGTGTGAAAAAGGAATCTAGTGTATTCAAATAACTCTCAGTAACTTCTTTCGATCCTGCTAATCTGACAGTGCAAAACTTGCTTCACAAATACAGATAAATTTTTATGTTATTCGTTTTTCGTCAAGACAAAGTTGCCACATTTGCACATGTCGATTGGGTTTGAGTCGAACAAATTTCAGAAAGCAACAGTCGGTTGATCGAGTCGCGAAATCTGATCAAATTTCAAATCCGATCGAATTCCGGGATAAAGGCTCTTCAAAGGATACTATTCCTAAAATAAGTTCTTCAAACTATACTGCGAATTTCCCAGACACCGTAAGATAATGTAAGTTTACTTCTGTTCAACCAACTCCTTAACCTCAATTTTTTTTAAAGGTTCAAATTCATCATTTTTGCGTGAAATCCAAAAGTTTATTTAAGATGTTTCGTGTTTACTGATTTTGGTTGCATATTTGACCAAAATCAGTAAACCGCTTTGTAGAATTTGTTTTCCTCTTGAAGGTAGTAACTCACATAGAAGACGTTGTCTTTATTGATGAAACACTTTATTAATCGATTTCTACAATCTTCCCTTGATCTCAATTACTTATTACTCAGAAAAGTTTTGAATGCGAAAAAAGGTGATAATCACTTATTGTCACTGTTTTGTCTGTTTTCCCCTTTCTATCTGGACAACTGTTGATATAGATAAATGAGTTGAAAATAGTCCTATTTGAACAGCCGCTCAGATACCTGCTAAAGAAGATCATGTAACACCAGAAAAAAACCTTGTTTCGGTAATAACGAGCTTGGAAGCATATATTTCGCCAAAAATTTCCGCTTTTCAAAGTTTTCCTCCAACTCTCTTGATCATCCACGTTATGTTTATTTTCAGACAATCACTTGCAGCCAGATACACAATGCCCAATGTATGTTTTGTTTTATTCTAATGCTTGTGAGCATTATATGTTAACACTAAATGCAGCTCGGGCTTTCATTAATGCTTATTTTCATATGCATTATTCTAATGCTTGAAAGCATCATATGGTAGCACTAAATGTGCATATAGGACTTTCATAAATGCTTATTTTCATTGATGTTAATACGCAATAAAAATGTTGATATAAGGCCTATAAGCATCAAAAAAGCAGATATACTGCCATTTGGCATTAGAGATGCTGAATTAGTGCTACAATAGAGCTAAACGTTAATGGCTGTGGGTACTTGGTATTCAAAGTTGAATGCAATTGATGGTAAATGTTAGCTAATAAACTAAGCTATCATTTGATGTCAAAAAATTACCATATAATTATTTTCTTAAGCCATCAAAAATTATCAAAATTGACATCACTTACTAGGTTGGGTTGTTGGGATGTCTATGTATGTATTGAAAGTACCATTTTGAAATATATAAAAACATTCAAGTTTTTATATTAAGCAATTTTGTAAGTTTGTCGCAATAGTTTATAAATCCAAATATATTTCACTGACTAGTCCCCCACCCTTTCCACCCAACTAACCATAAAAGCATCAGTGTTATGTTATTATGATAGTGTTAAATTATTTCGTATAGAGCTAGAGCTCAATAATGCCTGAACTATTTATCATCAAAACCTTAACGCAAATTATTAGAAAGAAATTAGAAATTGAATAAAAGGAATAAAATAATTATAATAATTATATAGAAGCATGATAATATGATGAAGTTGGAAAGTGTTTTCTAAGAGGATAAAGAAGAACATGAACGAGAATATATCTTTCTCTGTCTGGACCGTTTATTTCGCAAACTATACGAAAAGCTTTCATATGCTTTCAATTAAATGTGTCTCCTGTTTCGCTCGCTCATATTGGCTCTAGCATATATATTATACAAATGATATACACTATTGGGGAGTAGAACATTTTCCGTTATTTTTCGGCTCATTTAATGTAATAAATCGGGATGTGCTAAAAATGAAACTCGTTCATCTTTGGATTATCTTTCGAAAAAAAATCAATAACAGCCGAGATTCAAACTCAAGATACTCCGTCAAACCATTTGTTTCGTTAGACCACTTGAAAATGTAATGCAAGATTGAGTTCTATCTTACTACTGCAGCTGACTTGTTCGATTTCATTTTAGTCATTTTAACAAGTTGCCGAACATTAGCTTAAAAAACACTTGCAGCAAAATGCAGCTTTCAATAGTCCGTCATGTGTTTTACTAAAGTGGCCCATTATCCATTAAAATATCGACGATTGAACGAAAGTTCCAATTTAGTCTGAATAATCTTTTCTTTATATTTTCATTCATTAAAATGAATTAATGAATTAATAGTAATATTATGAGCAAAACAGTTTTGTCACTAATAATTCATATTCAAGTGCCGTGAAATGCTTTGAAATGAGTATCATTTTGGTGTACCCTATTTATTACGTGGCATTTGAATTTTTTTCCCCTGTTGGGTGTGAACCACTGCGTCCATTATTTTGAACTGTTGTGGTATACCCCTTTTTATACTACACTTCAAGCTTATCTACTACTTATTGATGAAGGAGTAGACTGAAAGCTATAGCGAGATAGGTGCCAATCAGCAATAATCTGTTTGATAAAATTTGTAATCCTGATCGGCGACGCAGACCAAATTTCCTTGGGCTCCAGAATAGCTTTATCAAGGTGTTGAAGTCTGCGTCTAGTTAGAAAGCAAATGTTCCGAGGTTTCGCTTTCGGCATTACAAAAGCGACAAATATCATCTTGTGCTAAACCTATATTCTTGAGATAGTATTTACTCGGGCAGTGTCCTGTTACAACACTAGTGAATGTGCTTAAGTCTTTCTTATTAAGGCTTAGCAGCTGTTGAGTAATTTTAATATTCGGCATTCATATTTGAGTTAAACAAAAAGTTATAGGAGGTTGTGTCCACGATACAACCGCATTGTTGACGTAGAACTACGCTGTTATTTTATATAAGTCGCTTGTTTATACCTTCGGATATTATTCTATAGTGCTGTGAAATTATAGAAACAACTGCTTAGTAGAATAATCTCTGAAATGTTTTTTCATTGTAGAATCAGTTGACGATAATTCATTAATGATTCATTCTTGCCCTCGCAGAACAATACACTAGCTGATCATACGTCGCAATTAATGTCATGTCAATGCATTGAAAATTCACGTTGAACGCTATTCCGGTGGTCTTTTTCGCAATTGACATAGACTCGGCTACAGTCGATTATATACAATGACAACACATGCAAGTATCAAATATCATGCTACATGTTATTTAGTATTGCCTCAGTGGAATTACACCTCTAGGCATCGTTCGTACAACGTAAACCAAGCGCCAAACAAGCGTTCGCCATAGCACGCATACAGAGCCATATATTGGTGGCTTGAAACTACTGAGAATATTAACACTTCTCATCATTTTGCGTTATTCTCAAAAGAAACGATTCTGTTTATATTACTGGCCTCGAAAAAAGTTGCATTACTTTCTCATGCTCGAGATAAGCGCACCTGCCACCCTAAGTGGAGGAAGATTTGCTACTGGCAAGCGAAACCTAATCACATACAACATTCCAGAACGACATTTACTTTCTTGATGTCCAAACATGCTAAATAAACTCTTTTTGTTAATATCAATAACCTCGAAAACAGTAGCATTGCTTTATTATGATCAAAATTAGCGCAATCCTAGTTGAAGGCAGTTTTGCGACTGGAACACGAACCCAAATAATTTGTAACATTCCAGTACGACATTCAAGATGCTTGGTATTCCCCAAATGATTTTTTGGCGCACAACCTTGATGCCTGCTTCGCCATAAAGTCAGTTTAATGCATTCATGCAATGTCAAAGGCACCAACGAAGCTTGGAAAAATGCTGAATTATGCCACACAGCTTGTACTCTGCTGTAACACCCATCGATACGAATTCGCTGATGAGTTTGTCAAGAGCGACTGCCTTCACCACCAGCGGGAGCTTGATTTTGGTTGCTGCCTGGGTAAAGGCGTTTACATTTTCGACCGACGCGCCAAAGTCGCCTACTTCGCTGTTGTTCGATGCGGTGTCACACTTGCGAAGGCACGGTTCAGCTCGAGCACTTCAACCAACAACTAAAGCAACCAAGCCAACATCGCGTACTTCACTAGATGACGCTTGCCTCGAAATTTGATTACCCCTAGCAATGCGTTCGCTTTTTGCAGTGTTCGAGCCAGCCTTCCTCTTTTTCTTGCTCATCACACACTACGCGAAGCGTCCAATTTCTGACGCGGAAAGAAAAACACACGATACGAACAACGCCAAAAACGAACTGAAAAAACCACACGACGATATCCAAGTTGGATTACCGCTGGTGGGGTCCAATCTTAGATCGGAGTGCAGCGAAAGCAAAATGAACTGGATTGCTCAACAGTCCGATGCCGAATGAAAGTTTGCCTCAGCGAGATTCACTGTTTATACTCTAGGCAAGTATTCCCGTTCATTGTTCTTCTTTTCCTTTGTCCACAGAGACTTTAAATCCTACGATTTCCCCTTCGCTGCTCGTCGATTAGTTGCTCGTTATTGACAGCTCTATTCGGGAAAGCACACAAATGGACAGAACAAATGTATGGGAAAATTGAAAAACTTAAAATTTTATGTATTTTAACCATTTACAAACCAGGAGATTCTAATGTATAGCCTATTAATCTTAGGGAATTTTCGATTCGTTTACTATGTAAATCGCCAAAACCCGTTCGCGGCAAAAATAGTTATTAACGTAAATTTTATTTCATAAAAACGTGACCTGTTTTCTGATTTGGCACCCTTAATGAAAGACGTAGTTCTACGCCAAAAACATTGTTGGCACAGTCCCTCTTTTCAATTTAACAAATCACGTATATTTTACTTCCGGGCTTTCCAAGGTAGTTCTCACATGCAGGAATCGTGCATTTTTCTACTTGTGTTTGATTGTGCTGTCGAATTTCCTTCTTTAAATCAACCATTGTCAACATTTTTATAGTTTTCACTACTGAAAGAGGTAAATAAACAACATGTTATATAAAAAATTGCGCAGAATTAATTTTTTTACAAACTCATCGCAATCAAATAATCTTTTATGATTATAACATTGTAATTTATAGAAAAAACTACAAACCTTTCATAAGCTCACATGGCAAAATTTAAAACCATCATCACTTTCACAGCAGCGCTGGCTAGGTGTAGATTTGTAAGTTAGATCGCCAATTGACGAATTTACGTGGGATTTACAACCAGATGGCGCAGCGAGTAAAATGAGGATGTTTTGTTCTTTTGGTATGAAATTCATTCAAATTTTCTAGACAAATCAGAATTTATCTTCAAATTTCCCGGTTTCATGTATTCTTTCCACGCTGAAAGGGTTAGAAAATCATCATTTTACAATGTGCTATGTATATTACGAGGAATGGCTTGTTATAAGTATTGTAACTTTATCTTTTTTAAACTAGTAAACGATGAATAGCGCTAAAAATACTGCAAATCCTTCTCGTATCGACTCCTACATAATCAATGATATTAGCCAATTTGATATGATATCGATTTCATCGCAATTATCCATAGTATCAATAACCGGTGTGCATTATCAAACTTAAAATTTTCGAAGATTATATATGACTTTGGTCAAACCGCGTGTTGAAACCATCGTAAATATACAAAACATCAACATTCTTACCATATACTGACGACATTCAATGGATGAAATGAATCTAAATTGAAATAAAATGAATAATCACAACCGAATCTTGCTTTTCAGTGCGTAAAATAAACAAACACCCTCACTTTTGTGGTTCTGAGCTCTAATGTAGATGTCGCATGAGCTGATTCAGCTTTGCGTAAATTCGTCAATAGAAATATTCATTACAGTATTCAACACTTACTGAACTCCGACTCAAAGAATTGAATTTGCAACGAAGTGTCCCCCGATTTGCATTTCGTAACGTGTGTTACTTTTTAAATGTCAAAATGAATTTCGTAAAATTACCAAATGCTAAACATGTGTGAGTGATGTCAATTCCGAGAAAGAACGAGACACAATGCAATCAGAGGCGGGCTACTTGTGCAACAGAAAGAGATAACTAGTTATTCATCCTAAACCTAACCTGCGAAAATCGACCCCTACACTCTTCCTTAGTTCCGCGTTATACGTCGTGCGTGTAGTACGTAAAGCTTGTCAAAGCTCGTATAACCCTCTTTCCAAGAGTTGAGTGAATTTTTACTCAATCCTCCGAGACACGTGTTTTGCCAGAAGTTTTATTAAAAACAAACCAATATGCCGCTCGCCAAGGACTTTCTGCATCCGCTTCCGGCCGAGGAGAAGCGTAAGCACAAGTTGAAGCGCCTGGTGCCCCATCCCAACTCGTACTTCATGGATGTCAAGTGCCCCGGATGCTACAAAATCACAACCGTATTCAGCCATGCACAGAGCGTCGTGGTATGCACCGGTTGTTCCACCATCCTGTGCCAGCCGACCGGTGGAAAGGCTCGTCTCACAGAAGGATGCTCGTTCCGCAAGAAGCCGTACTAGGTGCCCGTGGTGGAGAAATTTGCCGATTCCATCGTTTTTAAGCCAATGTTTAAAGGTGTCAGCAGGAAGGAGCACAAAATGGAGAGAAAAAAAAATGTTCGTGGTGAAATGCATTTGAAGTAAACATCGTTTGGAGTTTGCCAGCGTAACTATTTACACCATATGCTGTAATAATACGCAGAGAAATGAAGGAATAAAGAATGATTTTGGAAACGGAAAGAGCCACGAAATAAGTGCCAGTTTGAGGTTATGTTACATATCACAATCCCATAGCTGCTGCTGTCCGTATTGTGGTGTTTTGGTGAAGTGTTTTGATTTGGAGCACAAGTAAAGCTGGTGTATTTCACAATGTTATTTTCCTGTCTAATCATGGATTTCTTCTAGGGCTAACAGATTATTAATGCACCGTCAATGGAGAAAGTATTTTTCCGACCTCAGAGTGAAACAACGAATATTCTCAACTGGAAGACTTTTCTTGGAAAATATTGTAGATCATCTGGTACTTTGGTTCAATCGTTTTTTTATTAGTTCGTTTATTTTTACAGGCTCAGTTACATTAGTTTAAAGGAGCCGAATTCTTAACTAAACATATTAACTATATCTATATACCTATGAACAATTTACCTTAATTCTATTGTTAATAAGGTAGAAAACCGATTACTCGCGGTAAACTCGAGTTTAGAAGGGTGACATATTTTTATCAGGAATAGGATGGGATATAAGGATAGGTTGACAATGTTCACACTCACACTCGGGGTTCAATCGTGAATAAGATCATTTTGAATCAAAAAAGATTAAATTACTTGTCATCGAAGAAACTTCCAATTTCATAGGAACTTATTCTAGCAAGTGTACTCGGTGAAATCGCTTCGCCATCCGCAGTGTTCTGTCATATGTTACTTTGAGGTTTCTACGGGCATTAGTCTTCAACCTTGATAAAATGTTCTAATATTTGGGGTCAAAACTTGTGCCATCATATAAATTTGCTAAGAATAACGATTCAACCATACAAACCGATCCATTTTAAGCTCTTATCCTTTAAATTTTAATAATAATACAATACATAACTTTCTCCGAAATTTTGAATGTTCATTGATAACATTACGAAAATATTTAAACAATATAATCGAACAAGTTGTTTAAATATTAACCCTTTTATGGGTAGTGATAACTATATTGCCAACGATTTAATTTCTTTCTCTTCTTTAACAATATTTTATCACTTCTAGCTTTATATGGTAACTAGTTCTGATATCTAGCAATATGTCAGATTTTCCTGAGCGCGAACAAATCAAAAATAATTTATTTTGGAGACATTTTCGTGTTAACAACTCCCAACTTAGAGCAGCGAGAGCAAATTTGGTTTGGTCATTGAGGTACAGTATATTTGTTGAATTTCTCAATACATATGAACTGTTTATGACCTGTTGAGTCTAAGAACCTTCCCCGTTCTCAAAAACCCCAACATACAAATTTCCACGCTAATTTCCGTGTCTAAGAATCAGACAGACATTCAGAACTCCATTTTTATACACATAGACTAGCTTCGTCCCGCCCAAAATTTATTTTTTGTTATCAATACCTTCAAACATTCACGTTTTCTTGCTAAGCGAACGTTCGTGGGTCCAAATTTTCAATTGTCATGTTTGGTTGAAATATTTGTAATATTTTTATGGGATCCCCTCTCTAGTCCAGAGGAGGGAGGGGTGTCACACCATAATAGAAACATCTCGTACCCAAAAACCCTCATCCCAAATTTGGCTCCATTTGCTTATTTAGTTCTCGAGCTATGCAACAACTCTCCTTTAGATAGTGGGGAGGAGTATTGAATCACCATAACAACATTCCGTGCCCTCTAAAACCTCTACATGCCAAATTTGGTTCAATTTGCTTGATTAGTTGTCGAGTTAAGTAACCCCCCTCCTTTAGAAAGGAGGGAGGAGTGTCGAACCACTATAGAAACATTACGTACCCTCTAAAACCTACACATACCAAATTTGGTTCCATTTGCTTGATTAATTCTTGCGTTATGCAGGAATGTGTATTTCATTTGTATGGCAGCTCCCTCTTGGAGAAGGAAGAGGGGTGTCGAACCATCATAGAAACGTTTATCGATCACTAAAACCTCTATATGCCAAGTTTGATTCCATTTGTTTGATTAGTTCTCGTTTTATTAAGTCTCTCTTCCTTTTAGAGAGGTAGAGGAGTGTCGAACCACCATAGAAACAATTATTTTTCCTTAAAATCAATATATATTTTATAATAAAAATTAGAAAATTAGAAAACAAAAACCTCCATATGCCAAATTTGGTTCCATTTGCTTGCTTAGTTTTCGAGTCAGGCAGAAATTTGTGTTTCATTCGTATAGCAGTCAATAAAGGCAAAAGTGGTCGAAACGAACAAGAATCACTCGTTTCGAAATGCGCAATGTCACCCCTGATTTGAGCCGTTTTTACATTGTTGTACTCGTCTTTAATTTTACTAACTCATTCCTCGTCGATTATTTGCAAGAGACGGACACACATTGTCCGTCCTCCGCTACAATATCGAAGCTGGAAAGTTTTTTTGACGTAGGACTACGTCTAACCGGAAGATATAGGGGGTGAAATGGAAATCTAGGCACTGAACAAGTAGGAAAAAATGCAAGATTTGGAACGCTTATAACTCGAGCATTTCTCAATAGATCGCGAAGGTTTTTGCATCAATCGATAGGAAATATATCTACGCATCTATCATAACGAATAACATTTCATTTTTCTTGAGATAAATAATTGAATAATTGTTAAATATCAAGCATTGTCCAAATGCACTATGTGCCCATTTTTGATTGGTCCATTTTGTGCTCCTCAAATCGTACCGACCAAAACGGGCAACCACGGCAGCAGCGAAATACAATGAAGCACGATTGGAAAGGAAAAAGAAAAAAATGAACGAAACATTGGTCGCAGTCTCACACATGCGTAATTCTCGAGCCAGCCAGTCAGCTTAAAAATCCCCGCTCCGCTGCCGTAACGATCATTCTTTGTGTGGACACCGACTGGATAACATCGTTGCTGGACGAGCTGGACGGCGAGGGATCGAGTGCCTTTCTCAAGGCAAGAGGACGGAGGTGGTAGCGCTGGAGTAGAGTTATAGAGTAGAGTAGAGTTTTCAAAGGGCCTTTCTCAAGGCTAGAGACGAATGAACTGCAAAAGTTTAAAGTCTCTATAATACAATACCTTCCTTCCCTTTGTATAGTCCTACGTCACTCCGGTTATGTCCCCGACATTACCCACCCGTCTTTTTCCCCTCCGCCAAAGTGATTTTTGGTTGTTGTTTTTTTTCTTTCGCCCATTGGTGACAAGTTAAGTGCCAACGCATCCGGAACAGCGGGGAAGCAGCACCTCTCCAGCGACGCTGGACCGGTGTTCTGTGAATTGGTTCCATTGAGCGTCACATTTGTATCTTCACCAAACATCAAACAGAGAAGTACAATAGAATAGTTTTTGCCGTCTCGCTATTGTGCTTATACCGTAGCGTGCAGCGTTGTATAGCTCCCTGAATAGGGTTGTTCAAGTTGTTCGAACTCATCAGACTAAATTTTTTTATTGAGTTTTTATTTATTAAAATTTTTTTTTTTACGAAATTATTGTTTTTTTTTCAAGAAGATTGTTGATTTGAGCTAGTTTTTAGTTTAAGTTAGTTTTTAGTCTAAGTTAGTTTTAAGTTGAGTTTTTGCGCGAGTGTGTGCGTGTGAGTTGTGTGTGTGCGTGCGAGTTTTTTTTTCGTTTTCATAGGCGGTTGCGCACCGTCTGTGCAACCGTTATGACATCTGCTGATGCCAATGTTGCGCGGACGCGTTATTATCAACAGTCCTCGAAGGCACCATGGATTGTTTTCATTCGGCCCAAGGAAAAAGCTTTAAGAACTCTTGATATTTCAAGAGATTTGCTGCGTAATTATAAGGGCGTCTCGATACATAAAGAGAGACCGGACAAACTGCGTGTAGAAGCACCGACTTTTGATGTGGCCAACAAGATTGTTGACCACGAAGTTTTTAACAGGGGACATCTACATCCCTTCTCGAGAAGTGGAGATAGAAGGCGTAGTAACCGACGCGAGTCTGAGTGTCGATGAACTAAAACAAGCGTCGGGTTCCTTCAAAAACTCGATGATTGGAGATCTTGTAAAGATCCTGGATGTTAGAAATCTGCATTCAGCATCTTTGGAAGAAAATAAAAAAGTTTATAAGCCCTCGCACTCTTTTCGAGTTACTTTCGCAGGTTCTGTTCTCCCAAACTATGTGAAAGTAGAAAATGTTTTTTTCCCAGTGCGCCTGTTTGTACCGCGGGTTTATAATTGCACCAAATGTAAAAAGTTGGGACACTCGGTTAGCCACTGCGGCAACAAATTTCGTTGCGGCAAATGTGGCGATAAACATAGTGAGGATTCTTGCACTCAAACAGTGGAAAAATGTATTCACTGTGGCGAGAATCCTCACCCTCTACAAGAGTGCCCAAGGTACAAACAGCACTCCGATAAAGTGACGCGTTCTATCGCTGGACGCTCCAAGCGGACTTATGCTGAAATGCTAAAGACCGCATCAGCCGCTCAAAATGAAAACCAATTTTCGGTTTTGTCATCTCAAGAATCGGATTCTGATTCTGATGAGGGTCATACTTCGGCTGCACCAGAATCTTCAATAAAGGATGAATCATCAAAAAGAAAGCTCTCTTCACCAATGGTGCACCGTAAGAAAGCTAAAATGACCCTCGGAAGATTGTCTAATTCCAAGGGTAATAGTAGCAAAAAAACGAATCCGAAGGCTCCTTCTCAGCCAGTTCCTGGTTGCAGCAAGGATTTTACGTCATTACCCAGAGAAGAGAGAAATAAAAACGCTGCTCCTCGATCTTCTCGTAGAAAATTCGCGTCTAATCGAGGATTGATAGCTTTTTCGGACATTGTGGATTTCATACTAAACACGTTCAAAATTCAAGACCCCCTCAGAAGCCTTATTTCTGCCTTGCTTCCATCTTTAAAGTCTTATCTTAAGCAATTGACTGCTTCATGGCCCCTCCTTGCATCAATCATATCTTTCGATGGATAATTCATCTAACGTAGTAGAAGATATGATCAATGTGCTACAATGGAACTGCCGTAGTCTAGTGCCTAAACTAGACTCGTTCAAATTTTTACTTCAAAATTATGATTGTGATATATTCGCTCTTTCCGAAACATGGCTTTCTTCTGACACAGAACTCAACTTCCACGATTTTAATATTATTCGCCTGGATAGAGATGATTCCTATGGAGGAGTACTTTTAGGGATCAAAACGTGCTACTCTTTCTATAAAATTCCTCTCCCAGCTCTATCAGACGTCGAAATCGTCGCTTGTCAAATAACTGCAAAGAATAAAGAACTCTGCATAGCTTCAGTATACGTTCCCCCGAATACTTCCATTAGCCGTAGTCAACTTTGGAATCTAATTTCGATTCTCTCAACCCCAGTTCTAATTTTGGGTGACATGAACTCCCATGGTACTGGGTGGGGCGATCTTTATGATGACGCTAGGGCGGCTATTTTTTACGATTTATGTGACGATTTCAACTTGACTATCTTGAACACTGGTGAAGTGACACGAATTGCAAAACCTCCGGCTCGGGAAAGCCGACTCGATCTATCTTTGTGCTCAAACTCGCTATCATTAGATTGTCAGTGGAAGGTCATCAATGATCCCCATGGTAGCGATCACTTGCCAATCAATACATCAATCAAGTGTAGCCCGCAATCCACTGAACCATCTCGAGTTCCATTTGATCTAACAAGGAACATCGACTGGCAAAAATTTGCAACGGTGGTAACAATCGGTGTCGAATCAATAGATATACTTCCACCATTGGAAGAATATCGATTCTTCGTCGATTTATTGTATAAAAGCTCACTGGAAGCACAAAAAAGAAAAGTTCCAAGTGCTTCATTTAAAAGAATACCAGCCACTCCTGGCTGGGACGATGAATGCACAAAATTGTATTTGAAAAAATCTGTTGCTTTCAAAGCTTTTCGCAGACATGGAACATCCACACACTTCGAGGAATATTCAAAGCTTGAAATACAGCTGAAACAATTAGTTAAAGCAAAAAAACGCGGTTACTGGCGCAATTTCATCGAAGGTATTTCTCGTGAAACCTCAATACGCACCTTGTGGAGGGTAGCTCGCAACATGCGTAACCGCTCATCTACCAACGAGAGTGAAGAATACTCCAACCGATGGATATTCGATTTCGCTAAAAAGGTCTGTCCAGACTCAGTTCCAGCCCAACATATTCTTCGAGAAACGTCTCTAAGCGGTGGACCTCTGGACAGACCATTCTCAATGCTGGAATTTTCTATGGCTCTTCTTTCATCGAACAACTCTTCACCCGGAAGCGATATGATTAAATTCGTTCTTCTAAAAAAATCTTCCCGATATCGCGAAAAGACGCTTGCTAGACTTTTCAATACTCTACTAGAAAACAATATTGTGCCACCCGAATGGAGACAGGCCAAAGTGATAGCAATTCAAAAGCCTGGCAAACCAGCGTCTGACCATAACTCATACCGTCCGATTGCTATGCTCTCGTGCATTAGAAAATTGCTGGAGAAAATGATCCTTCGAAGACTCGATCAATGGATCGAGACAAATAATTTGCTATCAAGTACACAATTTGGGTTTCAAAAGAGCAAAGGAACAAACGATTGTCTAGCGTTGCTTTCTACAGATATTCAACTGGCCTTTGCGCACAAGGAGCAACTGGCTTCAGTATTCTTGGATATTAAGGGAGCTTTTGATTCAGTTTCCATAGAAATTCTGTCAGACAATCTGAACAGATGTGGACTTCCTGGAATTTTGAATAACTTCTTGTACAATTTGTTGTCAGAAAAGCAAATGAACTTCACCCTTGGGCAGCTGACAACTTCCAGAAATAGTTATATGGGTCTACCCCAAGGCTCATGTCTCAGCCCCCTTCTTTATAATTTTTATGTGAAAGATATTGACAGTTGTTTGGCAGAACAATGCACGCTAAGACAACTTGCAGATGATGGTGTGGTTTCCGTCAGAGGTCCCCATGCCGAAAACATGCAAAGACCATTGCAAAATTCCCTAGATAACTTGTCTTCTTGGGCAAGGAACTTAGGGATAGAATTCTCGCCGCAGAAAACAGAACTGGTAGTGTTTACTCGAAAGCGGTCCCCAGCCCAATTGCAACTTTAGCTTTTGGGGAGAAACATTACCCAATCATTGACCTTCAAGTACCTTGGTGTCTGGTTTGATTCAAAATGCACTTGGAATACCCACATTACGTATTTGAAGCAAAAATGTCAAAAAAGAGTCAACTTTCTCCGCTCGATTTGCGGCACGTGGTGGGGAGCTCATCCGGGAGATCTCATAACGCTTTATAAAACAACTATTCTATCTATTCTGGAGTATGGCTCTTTCTGCTTTCTCTCAGCAGCTAAAAGTCACCTTCTAAAATTGGAACGAATTCAATATCATTGTCTGCGTATAGCTCTCGGCTGTATGCACTCAACGCATAACATGAGTCTCGAGGTTCTGGCAGGAGTAACTCCTCTACAGAACCGATTCTGGGAACTTTCTCTCAGAATACTGGTGAAATGCGGTATCACGAACACACTTGTGATTGAAAACTTTGATAAAATGCTTCATCTAAATATACAATCTCGGTTTATGAGAATTTATCATCACTATATTTCATCAGATATTTGTCTTCCATCGTTTACTCCAGACCGTGCTCACTTCACCATCAGCAGTTCCTCAATTGAATACGATCTGTCGATGAAACAAGCAATACTTGGGATTTCAGATCAGCTTCGACCAACTTTCATTCCCCGTATTTTTAACCGAAAGTACCAAAAAGTCAATTGCATGAAAAGATACTTCACTGATGGGTCTCGCCTCAATGGATCCACTGGCTTCGGTGTTTTCAATGAAAATTCAAGCGCCTTCCATAAACTGCAGGAACCTTGTTCCGTTTATGTTGCTGAGCTGGCAGCAATCGACTTCGCATTGGGGATGATCTCCAACAAGCCTGCAGACCATTACTTCATTTTCTCGGATAGTCTCAGTTCGCTTGAGGCTCTCCAGTCGATGAAAACTAGTAGGCACCCATCTTATTTCCTCACAAAAGTGAGACAGCAGATGAGTGCACTGATCGAAAGATCTTATAAGTTAACCTTTGTTTGGGTCCCCTCTCATTGCTCAATTCCTGGCAATGAGAAGGCGGACACTCTCGCAAAGGTGGGTGCCCAGGAAGGCGAATTGTTTGATAGACAGATTTCATACGATGAATTTTTCCAATTACTGCGTCAGAGTTCCCTCTTGAGTTGGCATACCGATTGGGACACTGGAATTCTTGGGCGGTGGTTATATTCAATTAAATTCGTGTAATGAGTAGACTTATGTCCAACCACTACTCGCTAGATGTGCATATCCACAGAATAAATCTTGTTCAAAGCAATGTCTGTCGGTGTGGAAACGGTTACGATGACATCGATCACGCAGTTTGGCAATGTACGGATAATTACGCAGCCAGAGAGTACCTTTTGAATGCCCTTGAGGTCCAAGGAAGACAACCCTATGTTCCTGTTAGAGACGTGTTGGGAACTCGCGACATCTGCTATATGCAGTTGATCTATATGTTTGTGAAACGGTCTAGTATAAGTATTTAATGCTTTTGTGTTTTTCTTTTTCGTTATTAGTTTGTTTGTCTTGTCCCCCCATCTCACCGTCGCCCACCCTCGACAGCTAGTCGAACACCAGATGCTATCCCTGGTCATTATGCACAATGCTACAGTGCGTGCGGCAACCCTCGGTTGAGACAACGATACCTCATATCCATATCCCCAACCTGACCCGTCCCACAAAAATGTTGCCCTTTTAACCTCGAGTAAACCGCGAGTATTCGGTCGAATCCTACTAAACATAGAAATTAGTTGAAACTTTGTATAAACAAACCTTGAATTAGCGGCTCCGCAAAGCTTATGCGATTGAGCCTTACAAATAAATGAACTGGATAAAAAAAAAAAAATTTTTACTAACTTTCCCAATTGCCTTCGAAGAGAAAATCATAAAAAATCGTAAAATTGAAGTAAAATGGAGAAATTTTAATTTCAATATGTTCTACAATTACATCAATTATAGCATTGTCAATTCATTTGATATTTGCGCTAACTAAATTCACCTTTGTTCAAAAGTGGAAATGAATTTTAAGATGGAATAATGCGCGTTTTAACGTGTTTTAATCTTTTATAAGGCCGTGGAAACTAGACAAGGGATCGACTTCAACTACAGATAACATAATCCTTACATGAAAAGAACGCATATTTACCTTTGATTAAAAATTAACTATTGAAACAGTTGAAAAAATGGTGGCAATATAGCCCCGTTAACCTCAAAGACACTGTTTGCCGCTGCCTTGTAATTTCACTTTATTGTGCATTTGGTTATGCAAAAATAAAACCGATATTTCTAGTGCAGCAATAGAAACAATTTCTTTACATAGAGTTTCAAAGAAAAAAAAAAACTTTGAATTTTTTATCAAATACACCATTTATTTTATTGAAAAAAACAGGAAGTGGGTTATATCTATGGTATAACCGCAAGGGTGACGTAGGACTATGGTTGATTTAGAGATCATTTGTTTGAAGTTGAATCTGAATTCATTCTGAATGAATGAATATTTGGGGGGCTTCGAAAACGAGAGCGTTACGTTGGAGGCACAAGGTTTTATGCATCCAATATTGGATACGGAAATATCCTACTGATGGGGAAGGATAATCTTCAGAAGCTATCCTGTTAATTGCGATTGATTGAAAAATCACAAAACCAAATGTATTTGGTCACAGTGTTACATGGATAGAAAACATTCAAATAAACTCTTCCACATGAATGTATTTTTAAATTCCCAGAGGAACTGGCAGATTATTTTCAGTAACGATTAGATATTTCCTCGATACTGGAAGCCCATCAGTGGTTAATGCTAACTCGATAACCATCTGTTAATAGCACTTGATTGAAACATATTTGGTCACAGTGTTACATGGATAGAAAACATTCAAATAAACTCTTTCACATGAATGTATTTTTAAATTTCCAGAGGAACTGGCAGATTATTTTCCGGATCTTTCTCGATGCTGAATGGCATCCAAAGGGAAAAAATTCCGCGCGTGTATGTGTGTGTGTGTAGCGGCTGCTTCGAGATCTTCCCGGGGAACCGTTTGTGGCATCACTCTCCTCCTGATGGATTCCCTGGTGCACAAACAGGCTCTTGGTAACACCGTTCATTCGCGCGTTCAGGATAAACGTGGTTCATGATTAGCATAAACCACTTTTATGATAAACTTCACCACAACAGCGACAACATGCTCCAATCGCTGTTCAATTAGAACTGAGTGGATTTTCGAGCGGCGCTCGCTTATATACCGATTGGAGATTTCAATAGCCTGTTTTGAAAGCAATTTTAAGACTATTGAAACAAGTTTTTGGATCAGAAAGTAACAAGTATAGAACGCGTAGACATTTTATCTTTCGAATGAAGTGTTTATCATACCATTTCGTTCAGTTGGTTAGGAGCTATTAACGCTCAAAATCTCGGTCTCCGGCGTAACGCTTTCGTTTTCGAAACTTTGATTTTACACCCCGGTATAGAAATGAAAGACGTAGTCCTACGTCAAAACTGCATGATTTTACATCCAGTGAAAAACTTATCAATTTGTCGCATTTTCAACGAATTTAAACAGAATTTTCTGCCGACGCTCTGAAATCGTGGTATTTCTACATAAAAATGACATCTATTTTTAGCAGCCTTAAAAAGTATTCCCAGATGCCTTTAGAAGTTAAGCAAAATATTGTAAATTCAATTGTTATTCGTGAGCATTTGGCTAAATATGAAACGGATACCATTCAGCAACCACCGAATTCACATGCTCCCTGCGACATTTTCCTATCCGAACGACTCAAGAAACCACTTTTCAGCACCCGAGATGAGATAATGGAAAAATCGAAAATATATTTAGAGGTTGGATCAAGCGCATAAGTGTGTTGCGGTCGATGGGGTGTGCTTCGAAGGGGACAATATCGATATCCATGATCTGGTATTTTTCATTTTCTGAATAAATTCCGGGAACTTATTTTTTTTCCAAAATATATATTTTTATCAAGGCTCATATGGCGTTAGCCTGACGGGGCCGGAGTTCAATATTTTGACAGTTTTTCTTATTATCTATGTTAGTAATATGTAACCGATTACTCGCGGTCGGCTCGAGGTTAGTATTACAAGTGTTCTCGTAATTGGGATGTTGCTGTCTCCAACGCTCTGTACGTGTGCCCGACACGGGATACTTCCTATTGGGATGCAGCTGACCATTAATCAGCAACGCCCCCCTAGTATGTACCCCATATCAAGCGTGGTGCGTCTTCTCGACTCGAGGAATCCAGGATAGAATGGTCACAAGCCGGCGCAATCATCAGCTCGTGTAGAGTTGTCATGAGCGATACAACCTTTGGCTCTTGTTGAATCATCAGTGGACTGTACAACCTTTGGCCCGTGTATCTGTAAAGAGTGTGTGTATGTATTGCCGCGACTAAGTAAAAGTTTATAGATCGGATAGGAGGGATATGAAACAGGGTCACAACGAAGGAAACATCATTAAACGTTGACATCGGCGTTTCTGAGGAACAGGTATAGATGAAGCAGAAGATCAGGATCACGGCTACCTAAGATATCCCGGACGGGGATATCCGGTTGTCTGCCTTGTGCTCTCAGTGCTCTAGAGGGCTGAGAGCGAGCAGCATGGAACCGGAAACACGACCAGACAACGTGCTCGATATCGTGGTAGCCATCGCCACAATCACAAAGATTGTTTGCTGCGAGCCCAATGCGATAGAGATGCACGTTTAGGTTGTAGTGATTGAACATGAGCCGAGATATCACGCGAATGAAATCACGACCTACATTCAATCCCTTAAACCAAGCACTCGTCGAAACCTTAGGGATAATCGTGTGTAACCAACGGCCAAACTCATTTTCACTCCACATGCGCTGCCAACTAACGAGTGTGTGTTGACGAGGAATGTGAAAAAATTCGTTGTAAGCAATTTGCCTTTCAAAAAGTGTGCCTTCTGAAGCACCCACCTTAGCTAGCGAGTACGCTTTCTCATTCCCCGGAATCGAGCAATGAGAGGGAACCCATGCTAAGGTAGTATATCGCACCCAGTTCAGCGACATACACGGAACAAGGATCTTTGAGTTTGAAAGAGGCACTGAAATTTTCATTGAAGATGCCGAAGCCAGTGGACCCGTTTTTGCATGAACCGTCAGTAAAGAACATTTTATCAGATCTAACTTTCCCATATTCTGCCGAAAATATCGACGGAATAACATTGGAGCGTAGGTGATCTGGTATTCCATGGATTTTTTGTCGCATGGACAGATCAAAAATGACAGAGGAATTGCAAAAGTATGGGAAGCAAACTTGGTTGGAGATGCCTGGTGAAGGGTGCACGTCGTGGGTAAGGTACTCATGGTATAAAGACATAAAACTTGACTGAGGAGTCAGTTGTAGTAGATTTTCGAAGTTATCAATCACCAATGGATTCATGATCTTGCAACGGATGAGAAATCTGTAGGATAATTCTGTGAACCGAAGAGTAAGCGGGGGTACTCCTGCCAAAACTTCGAGACTCATCGTATGTGTCGAATGCAAACACCCCATGGCTATACGCAAGCAACGATATTGTATCCTCTCCAGCTTGAGAATATGAATCCTGGCAGCTGATCGGAAGCAAAAACTGCCATATTCTAACACTGACAATATCGTTGTTTTGTACAACTGAATGAGGTCTCCTGGATGGGCACCCCACCATGTTCCGGTTATTGTTTGGAGAAAATTGATTCTTTGCTGGCATTTCTGTTTCAAATACGCAATGTGTTTTCCCCAGGTACATTTAGAATCAAAATATACACCCAGGTATTTGAAAAAACATAGAGTGTTGGATCGTTTTGCCGGATAGGTAAAGCTGGAATTGGGCGGGTTCGTGCTTCCTAGAAAAAACGACCATTTCAGTTTTCTCCGTAGAGAATTCGATACCCAGCTTGAGGGCCCACATGAACAGATTGTTCAGGGTATCTTGCAACGACTTTTGCAGAACGAGGGGATTAGTACCCGTGATGGAAATAACTCCATCGTCTGCAAGTTGTCTCAGCGTGCAGTCTCTAGTTAGACAATCATCCATATCATTGACGTAAAAACTGTACAAGAGGGGGCTTAGGCAGGAGCCTTGCGGTAGGCCCATAAAACTGTAACGAGAAGATTTTGAGTTGCCATGAGAGAAATTCATGTGCTTTTCTGACAGTAAATTGTACAGGAAATTGTTAAGAATTGGTGAAAGTCCACGATTATGAAGCTTCTCTGAGAGAATTTCCATGGAAACTGAATCAAATGCCCCTTTGATATCGAGGAAAACGGAAGCCATTTGTTCTTTGCGAGCAAATGCAATTTGGATTTCAGAAGATAGCAGCGCGAGACAATCATTCGTCCCTTTACCTCGGAAGCCAAACTGCGTATTTGACAGCAAATTGTTCCTTTCGACCCGCTTGTCCAAACGAAGTAGAATCATTTTCTCTAACAATTTACGAATACAGGATAACATTGCAATCGGCCTATACGAGTTGCGATCGCAAGCCGGCTTGTTGGGTTTTCGTATGGCTATCACTCTCACTTGTCTCCAGTCATGCGGGACAATATTCAGCTCCAGAAACTTGTTGAACAATTTCAGCAAACGTTGTTTTGCCAAGTCGGGAAGATTTTTCAACAAGTTGAATTTAATCTTGTCCGACCCCGGAGCTGAATTCTTACATGAGAGGAGGGCGATTGAGAATTCTACCATCGAAAAATTCTCATAATCGCATTGGAGCGGAATATCGCGTACGACGCTTTGTGCAGGAACAGAATCGGGACAAACCTTCCTTGCAAATTTGAAAATCCAACGGTCAGAGTATTCCTCACTTTCATTGGTATGGTTCCAGCCACGCATTCTCCTAGCCGTATTCCAAAGAGTACTCATAGCGGTCTCCCTTGACAAACCATTGACGAATTTTCGCCAATATCCACGCTTTTTTGCTTTGATCAGACCTTTTAGTTTGGCTTCTAGAGCTTGGTACTTTCGAAACCATTCCACTAATCCAGTTTTCCTGAATTTTTTGAAAGCGGATGATTTTTCAAGGTAGACCTTTGAACACTCCCTGTCCCACCAAAGTGATGGAGGACGACGTCGGAAAGTGGTAGCCGGTACACGTTTCTTTTGAGCTTGAAGTGCGCTATCGTAAATCAAACTTGATATAAAATTATACTCTTCAAGGGGAGGAAGTTCATGCATCGAAATGATTGCTTCAGATGTTAATTCTGCAAATTTTCTCCAGTCAATATTTTTCGTGAGGCCATACGCAATATCAACTGACTCACTAGATTTTGATTCATTGGCGATCGATAAAATTATTGGTAGGTGATCACTACCGTGGAGATCTTGGATTACCTTCCATTTGCAATCCAGGGATAATGAAGAAGAGCAGAGAGATATGTCTAGCATGCTTGCCCGTGCAGGAGGGTTGGCTATCCTAGTTGCTTCCCCAGTATTTAAAACTGTCATGTTGAAGTTGTCGCACAGATCATAAATCAACGTGGCACGGTTGTCATCGTAGAGTGACCCCCATGCTGTTCCATGGGAGTTGAAGTCACCTAAGATTAACCGCGGCTCCGGCAATGCCTCGATAATATCAAAGAACTGATGGCGGCCTACCGTAGTCCTGGGAGGAATATATATCGAAGCAATGCAGAGTTCTTTGCCATTGATTTGTATCTGGCAAGCGACAACTTCAATGCCTTCAATCGATGGGATAGTGACTCTATAGAAGGAGTGACGTTTTTTGATCCCCATTAGTACGCCACCAAACGAGTCGTTACGATCGAGGCGAATAATGTTGAAATCGTGAAAATTCAGCTCGTCGGCTGAACAAAGCCATGTTTCACAGAGAGAAAATACATCACAGTTAGAACTGTGAACTAAAAATTTAAATTGGTCTAGTTTAGGGATGATGCTTCTGCAATTCCACTGTATGACAGTGGTCAAATCCTTGACCTCTTGCGCTGAATTGGGCATCGAGGGAAATGAACGCTGCTAAAAAGCCACATTTTTCTTCCAAAAATGTTCTCACAACCGGAAGCAAACATAATACTATGCTTTTAAGAGGATCATTTATATTTAAAGCATTTAAAATGTTATCCACAAGGTCTGAAAGCGCAAGCAGGCCAGGTAGTGGCTGTTGCTTCGACCGCGAAAATGGAACAGACGTGTTCGTTGTTGTTCCGGGAAGTGCTGAGGACCCCTGGTTGGTAGCATGACCACGTAAACCGGGAGGTACTTGCTTCGGCCTATTCTCAGCACGTTCAGTTCGAGGCTTCATTCCAACTTGGGAAGTTTCGGTATTCTTTCTGGGGAGTGATGGAAAAGAAGTAATTTTTCTTTTCCTGATGGCACCCTGCGATGTACCGGAACATCCGGCATTGGGAGCGTCAGCAACAGGCTCGTCGTTCTGCAGAATGGAGTAGGGATTGTCCTGTGTCGTTGGCACGGAACTCTTAAGCATTTCTGCAAAAGTCCGCTTGGAACGTTCCTTTAAGGAACGCTTGAGTTTTTCCCCTCGTTGTATATACACCGGGCATTGAGTAAAATCATGAGGAGTCCCGCCGCAATGAAGACACTTGTGCTCTTTCGCACAAGGATTCTCATCATGGCTCTCTCCACAATCTGCGCAACGTTTTTTATTGCAACAATAGGCGGCCGTGTGACCGAGTTGCATACATTTGTTGCATTTCATTACCCGGGGTACAAACAACCGAACAGGTAAACGAAGTGCCCCTATTGTTGATCAAGGTGTTAGTTGCCACGTCCTTATAAAGGGTTAAGGCTGCAGAAATCCGCGTTGACGGCATTGAGCTTCGTATTACGAAATGGGGGAGTAGGCATGACAATATGGGTTTGCAGAAGAAATGAACACACTTTTGAAACAAAAATTATGAATGAAAGTTATTTTTTCCGAATCAAATTAGTGCTCTATGTAAATGAAAATCATTTTTGCTTACAAGTTGTGAAAAAATATACAAAAAATGTGTCTAAAGATAATTTTATATTATAATGGTAAATATTGGTGTGAATATCTGAAAATTCATAGAAAATAGTTTAGATTAGGGTCAGTACGTACTTCTAGTAGGTAAATAACGCTAAGAAAAAAAAATCATACACATTTTAGCAATTTAAAACTGCCTTAAGACCGACTAATCTGATAGAGAATACCCAGCAAACATTAAATCGTATAATTTTGCACGTGCTAAGTCTTACAAGAAATCACAATAAATCATAATCGCATATAATATCAATCAATGTATGTATCGTGTATATTTGAAATCGCATAAAATGTAAAAACTCGATTTTATATATCATTATCAAATTAAGTTGCAATTCGGTGTAATAAACATCAGTTTTATGATGTACATTGTCATAAAATATATTTAATCCGCATCATATGCGTATATTACGCTGATGCAGTTCGTATGTCGTATAAGCGTATAATTCAAATCGATTCAGTACTGCAGTAAATCCTGTTGCATGCTGAAGAAAATCATGAAACAGTAAATCATATTAAATCCTAATAAAGAACATATTACATCATATTGAAATGTCAATGAAATGCTTTAATATTGACAAGTTTCATTTCATAACAGCAATGTCTGAACACATACGGAAGAATGAAATAATTAAAATTAAAAAAAAGTGGCTCTTATTGTCAATTACTCACAAAACATCGCAACGTTGGAGAGAAGCTAAACGGATCGAAACAAATATGAGCGAAACTCATAACCAATTAACAGATGAAAATGGAATGTTGAATGAATCGCCAAAAAAAACAGGAAGTGAGTTATATCTATGGTATAACCGCAAGGGTGACGTAGGACTATCGTTGATTTAGAGATCATTTGTTCGAAGTTGAATCTAAATCCATTCTGAATGAATGAATAAATGAATATTTGGGGGACTTCGAAAACGAGAGCGTTACGTTGGAGGCACAAGGTTTTATGCATCCAATATAGGATACGAAAAACCTTGTTCTGAAGAATAATCTTCAGAAGCTAACCTGCTAACTGTACTTGATTGACAAATCACAAACCCAAATGCATTATATGGATATTTTATGGATAGAAAACATTAAAATAACTCTTTCGCTTGAATGTAATTTTCAATTCCAAGGGGAACTGGCAGATTATTCTCCAGCAACGATTAGATATTTCCACATTTTCCTCGATACTGGAAGCCCACCAGTGGTTAATGCCAACTCGATAACCACCTGTTAATAGCACTTGATTGAAACATATTTGGTCACAGTGTAACATGGATAGAAAACATTCAATTAAACTCTTTCACATGAATATATTTTGAAAATTCCCAGAGGAACTGGCAGATTATTTTCAGTAACGATTTGATATTTCCACATTTTCCTCGATACTGGAAGCCCACCAGTGGTTAATGCCAAATCGATAACCACCTGTTAATAGCACTTGATTGAAACATATTTGGTCACAGTGTTACATGGATAGAAAACATTCAATTAAACTCTTTCACATGAATATATTTTGAAAATTCCCAAAGGAACTGGCAGATTATTTTCAGTAACGATTAGATATTTCCACATTTTCCTCGATACTGGAAGCCCACCAGTGGTTAATGCCAACTCGATAACCATCAGTTAATAGCACTTGATTGAAACATATTTGGTCACAGTGTTACATGGATAGAAAACATTCAATTAAACTCTTTCACATGAATATATTTTGAAAATTCCCAAAGGAACTGGCAGATTATTTTCAGTGACGATTAGATATTTCCACATTTTCCTCGATACTGGAAGCCCACCAGTGGTTAATGCCAACTCGATAACCATCTGTTAATAGCACTTGATTGAAACATATTTGGTCACAGTGTAACATGGATAGAAAACATTCAATTAAACTCTTTCACATGAATATATTTTGAAAATTCCCAAAGGAACTGGCAGATTATTTTCCAGCAATGATTAGATCTTTCCGGAACTTTCTCGATGCTGAATGGCATCCTAACGGAAAGAGTTCTGCGCGTGTATGTGTCGATCCTTCGCCGTCCACCTCCTCCAGCACGTTAGGCAACGATGTTGTCTTGTCGATGTCCTCACGAAAAATGAATGTGTCTCACCACCAGAATATCGCTTAAGTATGCTTTTTGTGTGTGTTTGAATCGAGAGAAGGTGTGGTTTACGATGGCAATTTGGAAGGCAAACTAGAGGGGAATTAACTCTCTGAGCTCGGAACTTTCGGCGACTGAGCAATAATCGATTGCGGGCGCATACAATATTGGATACGGAAATATCCTACTGATGGGGAAGAATAATCTTCTGAAGCTATCCTGTTAATTGCGATTGATTGAAAAACCACAAAACCAAATGTATTTGGTCACAGTGTAACATGGATAGAAAACATTCAATTAAACTCTTTCACATGAATATATTTTGAAAATTCCCAGAGGAACTGGCAGATTATTTTCAGTAACGATTAGATATTTCCACATTTTCCTCGATACTGGAAGCCCACCAGTGGTTAATGCCAACTCGATAACCACCTGTTAATAGCACTTGATTGAAACATATTTGGTCACAGTGTTACATGGATAGAAAACATTCAATTAAACTCTTTCACATGAATATATTTTGAAAATTCCCAAAGGAACTGGCAGATTATTTTCAGTAACGATTAGATATTTCCACATTTTCCTCGATACTGGAAGCCCACCAGTGGTTAATGCCAACTCGATAACCACCTGTTAATAGCCGCGCGTGTATGTGTGTGTAGCGATGTCTTCCCAGGGAACCGTTTGTGGCATCACTCTCCTCCTGATAGATTCCCTTCTGGCCTAGGGTGCACAAACAGGCTCTTGGTGACACCGTTCATCCGCGCTTTCATGATAAATAAAGAGCTTCACCGCAACAGCGACAACATGCTCCAATCGCTGTTCAATTAGAACTGAGTGGATTTCCGAGTGGCGCTCGCTTATATACCGATTGGTGATTTCAATAGCCTGTTTTGAAAGCAATTTTAAGACTATTGAAACAAGTTTTTGGATCAAAAAGTAACAAGGATATAACGCGTAGATATTTTATCTTTCGAATGAAGTGTTTATCATACCATTTCGTTCAGTTGTTTAGGAGCTATTAACGCTCAAAATCTCGGTCTCCGGCGTAACGCTTTCGTTTTCGAAACTTTGATTTTACACCCCGGTATAGAAATGAAAGACGTAGTCCTACGTCAAAAACAAAACAATTTGGATTTTGATTTGATTGCAGGAATAGATTATAGTCGGTCAAAGTCGCATATTCATCCAAACTATTTCGGTAAGCATTTGTCATGTATGTATATGACCTCCACTTTTGCATGCATATGCCAGTTAGGCGCATTATATGCCAACCAAAATTTAGGGCGTATATGATGTTATATATACGCTTGTTATGCGATTTAATGTTTGCTGGGTAGTTGACCTCATACAAACTAATGTCGTATTGAGATGTCGACACCATTTCGCCGTCAACGCAAATACAAACATCATCCCTTTTGTGGTTCTGAGATCTAATGTAGGTATCGCGTCAGCTGATGCAGCTTTGCGTAGATTTGACAATATGAATTAAATAAATGAGATGGGGAAAATATGATTGACATCAAGCCATAACTAATGTTGAAACGTTATTTTGAAAAAAAAATCTGTATATTCTATATGAAACCCAAAATATCTGTTATCTGTACTTAAAGAATTTTGGTTTCAAAAAGTCCGAAAAATTTGTATAAATACGAGGTGTATGGCACGATTATCGCTATCTCACTCTACCTACCGTCACCGCATATCTCACTATCCCTCTGCTGTAAAAGTCATCGATTTCACGATATGTCAGATGGTGGTAAATTGGTAATTCGTGATGACAGAAAAATAGTGTCGACGTCTGGTGGCGGTCCGAAACTCGTTAGAGTAATCTCTATCAGATTGGAAGACACCAAACCGGTTTTTGAATTTCAAAATTTGAATCAAAATTTTCACATCATGTTATTTAATTACTTGAGACACATATTTCTGACTTTCAGTCAACCATATGGCTATATGGGCACCTTACACGATCAAACTGATTGACAATAAGTGTCTTCAATATCGTGACAGCTAGGCTTTCGACATCCGATCTAACCTCAATCAATATTTTGCCACCTTACACGGTCAATATCGCCCTCAACCCGAGACAACGAAAATATCCGCGATGGCTAGTGGTGACATTCGAGTTTGGGATCCAAACTATTCTCCATCAGATTAGAAGGCTAAATTGCAATTTTCAATTGGTAAAATTTGAATGAAAATATTTACTTGGTATTATTTAATTAGTTGAAGCACGTAGTCCTAACACTAACTTAACCTATTTTCTATGAATTTTCAGATATTCCTACTAAAATTTATTATTATTATATAACGTCAGTTTCAGATACAATTTTTGTATGGGATTTTCTCACCACTTGCAGAAAAAAAGTGATTTGCATTCACATAGAATACTAATTTGATTTGGAAAAGTTAATTTTCATTCATAATTTACACTTTAAAACTCGTTTTTCCTTCTCAAAAACACATCATAATACTCGCTTCACAAATACATACTGATCCTTTCAGTTTCAGGGATGCCAAATTATTTTAGATTGTGAAAATATATGCAAATTATATTATCTGCAAGCAAATGTTTTTATTCGATAAATAAGACTATGACAGTAGAACCCCGATTATCTGTATCTGTATCTGTACCCCGATTATCTGTATCTGTATCTATTTCTGTATTGATAAAACATTGTTTCTATGTTTAAAAATCATCCCGACTATTCACGGATAATCGGGATTCTACTGTAACTTGAATTAACACGAGATGTTTTTTCACCTGTGATTTTCCCAGATCTTCTCATTCTCCAAATTTTATAGCGGAGTGTGAAGAAACACACAACTTAGACTAAAGTGGCTGCCCCGCTCGCTAGCGCAAAGAATGACCGAGTTCAATGTTAAAAACATTCCTAAGACGTTGTTAATTTTCATTCACTCTCTCACCATCACATTGTCAGTTACTTTGAGGTTTTGATTTGTATCGCGAAAAGTACTGTATTTTGCTATTTTAGGTACAGTAATTTACATTTGATGCGACATTTTTCTAATTGGACAGACCTGTATGCGACACGTTTAGTTAGACATTTTTGTAAACATCGAGTTCGGGCCCAAATTATGGCCCCACATTGACATTCGCCGCCAGACGTCGACGCTGTACCACTCTCATCTTCAATGTCCAATTACAGGTCAAATCGCCTCCAATGCGACACTGAGTGGTTCTCCGGCATGTCGCATTAAATGTAAATTACTATATCAGTTTTCCAAACCAGAAGCTTTCATTTATGATTCCTACAATTTCAGAAGTTTATAAATTTTAATTGCAATCGCAAAAAAGACTAACAAACATTAAATGTCCGCTTCCAAATCTGGCAACTCAGTCTGGAAGTCCGTGAGGTAAAACGTCAACATCATGCATCCATATGAAATGTCACGATATTGATGCCCGAGAATCAGAAAATCCGGATTTCTGCGTTGTCGGCCATGTTCAGCTGTCATTATGCTCTCAAATGTCATCATATTGTCAATAAATTTGACCGTGTAAGGTCCGCTATACAATTCCAACATTGTTACTGATTTTTTTCATTATAATATAAAGTTGCCTCCATAAACAATTTTCGTAAGAGACTTTTTCCCCTGCAAACTGCAAACAAAAATGTTTTTAATTTAAATAGAATACTAATTTGATATGGAAAAGCTAAGTTTCATTCATAATTTTAATTTTGAAAACGTTCATTCCGACTGAAAATCAGCTATTCTTTGACGCTCCCCTAAACTAGTAAACGAAGCTCAATGGCGTCAACACGGATCGCTGTTTTGAAAAAAAAAAACAAATACTTTTGACGTTTGAGATGTTGGCACCAAAAACATGGCGGGTGCCATACGGCTGATAAATACAGATCATTCTGTAGAAATGGTAACCCTGCTGCATATAGGAGAAGCAGCGCCTCTAGATTTCATTTCTACAAACGATATTCGCATCTCATGTTATGTGTTCATTCCTAAGTGGTGCGGACTCAATTCACTTCATTTTCAAGCAAATTCGTGCATTTTTTCAAGTGATTTCTTGCAATAAATTCTCATACCACCAGAGATGCCAGATTTCAGATATGTTTGTAAATACACAGACATATCTGTAAAATACTTAATTTTTGTTGAAAATTTTTTGGATATAATAATATTTCACAGGTTAATGAAAATGAGAGGCTCTATTCATCACATCAAATATATTTGACTCACCGTATGACATTTTTCCATATTTTTAATACATAAAAAGTTTTCATATTTAGTTTATATCAATGCACATGACCTTAGACCTATTTTTTGAGTAATTCATTAACACTTTGACGTCCGGCGTAACCACAGTGGTTACGTTCGCAAAATAGGTCGCACCGCAATGATGTCATGAGCATAGTATCGCTCAGTGGCCGACGACAGTACTACAGTATCTTTTGAATTCTGTTAAGGTTTTGTTTGGTAACAATAACTTGTACACGTCAACGTTTTTTATGATTTCATAAGTACTTTTGCCCTGACATCATTGCAGACGAAAGAGACGATACGATTATTCACGATGAATGAAAAGTTTCATTCATTTACTATACATTTACTATACTACACTTCGAGATTTCATGACAGTGAGGGAACAGAGTCGAAAACCTATTAGAACTATCGATGAGATTGGAAAAACTTAGCAGATTGTATTTTCCCGATAATGTCAAGAACGGCCGGCGACAAACCAACTAAACCGAATTAGCGCTACCGGCACCAAGCGAATCATTTTTTAGCAATCGTGTGGACGGCAACATGTGATAGCGACGCATTTCCTAAAAAATGACTCTCCTAGAGGGGTCTCTTTTGAGCAAACGACAATGAGTTGATTCTCAAAGCCCTGACTGAACATCTTTGAGTAATATTAAGATTGACTACATCTAAGCGATAACGGAGATAGTTTCATCCCAGTTCATGAGCATCCCTTCAACCTCGCACTGTTAGCCTATATCTATATCTATATATATAAAAATAAATTTCTGTCGGTCTGTCTGTCTGATTCTTATGGACTCGGAAACTACTGAACCGATCGACATGAAAATTGGTGTGGGGTTGGGGTCTGTCATACTACCTGTCATGAAACACAAATTTCTGCATTACTTGAGAATTAATCAAGCAAATGAAACCAAATAAGGCATATGGAGGTTTTATGGTGCAATAAATGTTTCTATGGTGGTTAGATACCCCTCCCCCTCTCTAAGGGGAGACTGCCATACAAATGAAACACAAATTTCTGCATAACTCGGGTTTTTGGGTATGAGAAAATGTTTCTATAATGGTATGACACCCTTCCCTCCTCTGGAATGGAGAGGGGGTCCCATAAAAATGTTACACATATTTCAACCAAAAATATTCTAACCAAACATGACAATTGAAAATTTTCGGAGAACTCTGAAAGAAAAAGGGAAAAATCGAAAACTTTAATTCTCATATGTTCTACAATTACATAGTGACAAGTGTTGTTAGTCCACTCTTATATCTTCTTCTATCTATACCAAAAAAAAGGGTCGCCGGATGTGTTGATAAGAGCAGACCTCGAGGAAGGAATTGTCCGATTTAGGGCTGTCTTTATTCTATCATATGTTCTGTATAAAACATTTATTCCATGTAACGGAGAAACATGTTATTTGCAAGTGGTTGAAAAATCTTGAACGAGAATTGTGTCTGAAAATAATCTGATATTATAATGATGAGTTTTGTTAGAAATACTAGGAATTTCATAGTAAAAGGTAAATTCAACGGGGTCGAATAGAAGATCAATCAATGAACAGTTCTGCGAATGGACCCATGAACTTGCTCATAATAAGAAAACGTGAATTTTTGAAGGTATTGATAACAAAAAACAAATTTTGGGCGGGACGAAATTTGCCGGGTCAGCTAGTATATAAATAAACATGGAAAACCAAATCTGTTCGTATGCGGAAAACCCGAAGAAGGGATGGCCCGATTTTTTTGATTCTTTATTTTGTTTTATTTGTCTTTTCCCGTAGATCAATCGGAAGGAATGTCGGAAAATTGCGAAAATTGAATTCCCATATGACCCAAAATTACATCATGGTGAGCGTTGTTAGGCCATTCGATATTTGCGCTAGGAAGTTGATCTTTGTTCGAAAGTGGAAATGGATTTTCAGGCAAAACAACGCATTCCTATATTTCTATCCATATATATATATATATATATATATATATATATATATATATATATATATATATATATATAATAAAAATGGTAAAAATGGAAGGCCAGATATGTTGCTAACAGCAAAATACGATGAAGGAAAGGTCCCTTTTGAGACATCTTCATTTTGTTGTATTTGTTGTATTCTTTCCATAGAACAATGTTGTGATGAGAAAAAGTTTAGAAATTCGTTTTAAAGAATTCATATCAAAACAATAATTTTAGGTTGGACGAAGTTCGTCGAGTCAGCTAGTATATATATAGTATATATATATATATATATATATATATATATATATATATATATATATATATATATATATATATATATATATATATATATATATATATATATATATATATATATATATATATATATATATATATATATATATATATACTATAGGATATATATATACAGAAATCGAGATATGTTATGTAAAACAGCCTCATATATCAAGAAAAATATAAAAGATATAAAAAATATAGTCCAAAGCCAGGAATACAATGAAAAACAAATGCAATCGATAATTATGAATATAAAATCCATTTATTTTTTCAAGTTCAATATTTTTTAATAAAAAGATAGCTCATTGGCTTCATTTAGATATCGATAATCTAAACCTCAGTAATTCTAAAATTAAGAATTTTTGAAAAAAGTCAGTTTTGGGAAAACATTATTTTTCGGACCACCCTAAAATGGAAATGGTCACCCTAACGAAAAAATAAAAAAGTACGGGTCTAATGTTTTGCGAAAAAGAACAAAACTATCACTTTTCATCGAAATCTGAGAACCACTATAGCGGTTTGGCGTGGTATGGATGTATATATACAAAATTTACATATACAAAATATTCAATAATATACAAAAGACAATCTTACGTGCATTACGATGTACAAAATATCAATGAATCTATGAAAATTAACGTTAAAAGAAATTTCTACAGATTCGCACACTTTTACAGACATTTCCACATTTTTAACAGACTTTCACATATTTTTACAGACTTTTTTTAAAAATCATCTGGCAACTCTTCGTTCCACTTTTTATCGAATGTTTTCAAATCGCAGGAAAAAAAAAACGTGACTGTGACTTCGTTTGTTTTTATTTCGTTCGGAAAAATATTATATCAGGGAAAGTGGACATTAAAAATGCGTTGCTCAGTGAAAAGCTGCCCGAATACGAGTGAAAATGTTAGCTTTTATCGTAGGGTAAATGATCTTGCCCAGCAAACATTGAATCGTATAATTTTGCACGTGCCAAGTCTTACAAGAAATCCGAATAAATCATAATCGCATATAATATCAATCAAAGTATGTATCGTGTATATTTGAAATCGCATAAAATGTAAAAACTCGATTTTATATACCATTATCAAATTAAGTCGCAATTCGGTATAATAAACATAAGTTTTATTATGTACATTGTCGTAAAATATATTTAATCCGCATCATATGCGTATATTACGCTGATGCAGTTTGTGTGTCGTATAAGAGTATAATTTAAATCGATTCAGTACTGTAGTAAATCGTGTTGCATGCTGAAGAAAATCATGAAACAGTAAATCATATTAGATCCTAATAAAGAACATATTACATCATATTGAAATGTCAATGATGCACTCGAAAGTTTTAACCGCTGTTGAATTAAATTTCAGATAGCCGCGCGAGATAGCTGGTGGATGATAATCCAGACGACCGGAGTTCGAACCCACATCGGAGCAGTTTTCACCAAACATCAATCTGTGGCATTTTAAATATTCATATTCCACTCCCAACACAAGTCAATCAAACAATTATTATTTCTACGAACATAAATACTCATATATTAACATGGCGATTCGTGAGGTTGTAATAAACATTTCACGAAAATATTTTGCGCCATTTGTTTTTTTCTATGTCTGTAATAAATCGTATATAAGTATGGCAAAAGTCGTATTTGGCGCTTTGACAATTCATGAATATATTCATATTAGATCGCAATTCAATTCCAACATAATCGCTATTATAGCCGGTCAAAGTTGCATATTCATCCAAACAAATTCGGTAAGCATTTGCCATGTATGTATATGGCCTCCACTTTTGCATGCATATGCCATTTACAGGTTACAAATACATCGTTACATTTCATCCGGAAAAGAAACCTCGCGAGAAATCGCAATTCCTTATCCACAATTAAGCCGGTAGTTCACTCAGAAGATTACGTCCATCATCAACACGAAGCGCATATTGCTTTACCGTTATATTCATCACCAGGACTAGCGGATCATAATTAAGCGGATTTCATTCGGTCAGCTTCACTAGCAAAGCTGTTTTCACGGACATTCGAAAAAAACGTCTCCAATACATTTCACTTTTGCTATGTAACCTTATGTAAGCCAATGTCAAATTTTGCTCCCACATTAAAATCTTGTAGTGAACTAAGCGTTATTCGTAGGTTGTTTATATACTGTGAGGTTCCGATACCTTGCAATATAAGTTGCTCTTTCATGCAATGGTCAATTTAAAAATGGACGGAAAAATGTAGTTCGTTCATTTTATAAGTTTAATTATTTTTGCCTTTGATAACAATACCTTTTTCATAGTGTTGATTATCATAAGAAAAATAACACTCCTGATTATTGGATCTTTTTTGACATTACAATTGGATCTTTTTTGACAGCCGTTTCGATTCAGTCCGCACTACCTAGATTCATTCATCCCTCAGGCAAGGCGCGTAGAAGTATATCCTAAGGTGGGCCAACTTGCTAAAACCAAGACGGGTCTATGGTACTAGGTGAGGCCGTTTCGTCACTAAGTTGGTTAGGGGAGCGGTATATGAAAACAGTACGGAAGAAAGCAGAAGCTAAAACCAAGGCGCCTAGAAGTATATACTAAGGTGGGCCAACTTGCTAAAACCACTCTTCAGCCATCTTGGAAGTCTACTGTGTTTTGTTTGTAAACAAAACACAATACGCTATTGCCGAAGGTCGCTCGTGATCAGTCTGTCTCTTTCACGCTACAAGCAAATAATTCCCCTTCTACTTTCTTCCGTGCTGTTTTCATATACCGCTCCCCTAACCAACTTAGTGACGAAACGGCCTCACCTAGTACCATAGACCCGTCTTGGCTAAAACCACTCTTCAGCTATCTTGGAAGTCTACTGTGTTTTGTTTGTAAACAAAACACAATACGCTTGTGCAAAAGCTCGCTCGTGATCAGTCTGTCTCTTTCACGCTTCAAGCAAATAATTCTCCTTCTGCTTTCTTCCGTACTGTTTTCATATACCGCTCCCCTAACCAACTTAGTGACGAAACGGCCTCACCTAGTACCATAGACCCGTCTTGCCCTCAGGTATACATTCCCTTCATTCCACCCTTGAGCCCAAATCCTTTCGTTGCTTCATGAACGCCGCCCCTGGTTTACATAAATATTTGCCAAAGCTGCCAAACATAACCCGCGTGTGGCAGAAGTGTTATACGTTTTTATGGTTTTTATTATTATAAGCATGATAAGTTTTGAACTGAAGTTATGAATTCTGTGTTAGTATTCATATGTTCTATCCACAAATAATGAATGCTGGTTACTGATGGAAGAAATCCAGGAATTTATAAACATAGAAGAATGTTTTCAATCTCAACTTTGGCATCACTGTTTGCGGTGAATTTGTTATTAGCTCGTGTGTCATGAATTTTCAACATTCGCTGTTCGTGTCAGGGTTTCGAAAGGTTGAAATTTGTTACGTTCTTCAGGTTGGTGTGATAATCGTAATAAAGTAGATGTAAAATTGTGTTTGCTAGCAGTAATTTCCTGCGTTCCAGTAATTCTGGGTATGAAGAATTAGTGCATTTGTTGTTTGTGTCTATTCGAGTTACAACGCAATCAATTATTTCCAGACGGTGAGTCAAATCTTCAAAGCGAACTTCGCAGCAGCAGCAGCTTATTCGCCTGAAAGCAACCGAGAGCAACATTAAAAAAACAACATGGCTGACCGAAGATCTGGCGGATCGAGCCGGAATAACTTCAACGACGAGAAGAGTCCTGCCGATATTCCACCGATGTCGCGGCTTTTCATTATATGTAGCAAAACGGTGACGGAAGATATTCTGCGTGAGCAGTTTTCCAAATTTGGGGAAATCGAGGAAATATGGATTGTGAAGGACCGCCAGTCGGGAGACGCCAAAGGGGTTGCTTACATAAAGTTCTCGAAAACATCCGAGGCGGCTAAGGCACTGGAGGAAATGAACGGCAAAACGATAGGCGACAATTCGCGTCCAATCAAGGTAACATTAGATAGGCTTTCCTCGTACACATGGATTTATAAGGTAATTCATGCGTTGCAATCCTACAGGTTCTGGTGGCGGCAAATCGACAGCAAGGATCACGTAAGCAAACTGATAATGAAGAAGAGAAGTATCTGCGCCTCTTTGTGTTGATACCTAAAGAGATGAACGAGGAATCGCTGCGCGAAGAGTTCGGTCAGCATGGAACGATCGACAATGTGACTATTATTCGCGATAAGGTGACAAAGGAAGGCAAGGGCTTTGCGTATGTCAAGTTTAGTCGATTCACTCACGCGGCACGTGCATTCGAGGAATGTGATCCCAAATACAAGGCTGTCTTTGCCGAACCCAAACCGCCAAGGAATGCGTCGGTCTCGTCGAATGATAATTTCGGAGGATTCAGTAGTGGAAGTGGATCCAACGGGTTCAACGATGATCGTCGTGGAGGATCGGGAATGGGTAATGCTGGTTCGATGATGAACTTTGGCTCGATGAGTGGCAATGATCGCCGGGGGCCGGGTATTAACAACGATCGAGGTTCAAACTATGGCTTCAACAGCAGTAACTACTCAGGACAGGGTGGTAATGCAAACGAAACCACGCTTACGGTGCTATGCAGTCCATCGTTGAACCAGGATCAGCTGTGGCGATTGTTCGACATCATTCCTGGATTGGATTACTGTCAAATTAATAACGATTTCAGTGAGTAGGCAATTTGGAATATTCGATAGAATGGATGAGCACAATTTGCCTAAATTTTATTCTGCAGATAACCGCAATGTAACGGCTACTGTGGTTTATAACAACGCCCAGTCCGCTATGTATGCCAGAGATAAGATCCACGGCTTGGAGTACCCACCGGGAGAGCGTTTGATCATTCGGCTCGGAAACGAAACGGTTGGCGTTATGACCAACAATGACCCCTTTAATGGTGGCGGTGAGTTTAATATTGCTTCAAATCCATAAAACCATCAATGCTGTTAATAGGCGGAAAATTTACAGATCGGGACGCCTCCTTCTGCAGCGTTCCGCTGCCACAGCCGCTTCCGATGGCTAATCCCAATGCGGACGTTGCCCAGCGATGCTTTATCGTGTGCATACCCAAGGCGCTGCCAACGAGCGTGTTGAAGCAGACCTTCTGTAGGTTCGGAGATTTGATTGATGTGTATTTGTTGCCAAATAAGAACTGTGGATATGCGAAGTTCGCCAGTGAGAAGAGCGCCAAAAAGGCGATGGAAACCCTACACGGAGCGGAAATTTTGAACGTGCGGTTGAAGGTATGCTTGACAACTAGCGAATTCGTTTTCGAACCTGGATTAGTTCCAACCGTTTTCTAGTTTTCGAATGAGGATATTTGCACGTTATATTGACGAAATGATGTTAGATTTACAGATGGCATAGCCAGTAAAATAATGTTTTGTTTTTTGGTTTGAAATTTGTTGAAAAATAAGCATTTTTATTTAAATTTCCCGCTTTCAAGTATTCTTTTTACAAATAAGTGTTGAAATATATTTATTTCCTAGTTAAACGTTGTGTAGCATTTGTTGCTCGTCAAATACTGTAGATCCAGCAGGAATCCTCTAAATAATCAATGATATCAACAAACTTAATGTTATATCGAGTTAATCACCATTATCCACAGCATGAGCCTCTGAAAAATATCAGGAAGTTAGTATTCATAACCTCTATGGATTATCAAACATAAAATTTTCAAAGAGTGTGATGGATTACGTTCTTCGTAGCAAGTAAATCTAAAGATTAACATTCCTATTCGGTATTTCGAACGATTTGATAAAATTCCATTCGAGTTATTTTTGCATTTCGTTCGATCTGTTCCTCTTCTTACATCAAATGGGCGAAACGCTCGAAATAGGGAATGCAAAATTATAACTCGAACAAAATAGAAATCCGTCGGAATACAGAATAGTGCTGTGAGTCTAACCGTCCTTCACCCCTTTTACGTATGGCATGATGTCTTGGTGATTTAATTCATTTATCGTGGACATGCAAAATATGTGAACGGAAAAATCAATGTATTTTGCATTTCCCTGTGAAACTATTGCATCTCTCATGTGTACGTTCTTCTCGAATCGCGAATTTGCTTGATTTGATGAACTTCAGACACTTAGTTTCGATTTTGAAATGCAAATCCAACGCATATTGTTGAATCAATCGACGTTATCGCAGCAAATGGTTATCAACCATTTGCTTAATAATCAAACGGTATGCGTAGAAATTCAGTGAGCAAAAAAGTGAGCATGAAGGCTTATCTTCCAATGCAGTCTTGAATAAACAGCCAAAGCGTTGTGTTCGTACCTGCTTTTGTAGTCTGTGTTAGGAAAACACATTCTTCTTCTTGAATGGCATTAACGTTCCCTGTGAAACTTTTGCCGTCTCAACGTATGCATTAACTAGCGTCATTTATTAATACCTTGTTGAGATTTCTTAAGCCAAATAACACGCCTTCAATGCATTCCGAGGGGCCAGCTCTAGAATACGCGTGACCTCAGTGCAAGTCGAAGGAAATTTCTCTGACGAAAAATCCCCCGGCGAGAACGGGAATCGAACCCGAACACCCGGCATGATAATGTGAGACGCTAACCACACGGCCACGGGTGCACACACATTCCTGAGTGTAAAAAAACATGCAATAACAAAAGTACCCTTGTCTTGCATGAATCAACAACTTCACCTTGTAGGGTAGATAGGGGCAATATGGTTCCCCTAATAACGAAACGTCCTACTTCATGTAGGAACATCTATAAATTATGCCACATATTAGAACCTCACAATTTGAAACCTTATTGATCGATGTAGATTGTATGAATACGTTTTAAAAAAGATTTATGTGGAAAAATTACACTTTTAAAAATGTGTTCCATTTCCATCGATCGAAAACACTATGCGGAGCAATATGACCATGTTTATCGATTCAATAATTTAAGCATGTTTCCGTAGGGGAATAACGTAACGAGTTCATAAATTCAGTTTGCATGTACAAAAAATAATAATGTGATCAAAGTGATTGGACTACAATTTTACGTTGCTCAAATCTGGAACAGAGAATATTTGTGAATCGATAGCATTGGTTCCGTTTATCGCCACCCGTAGAGGAACTGAATTGTGTCCCACACTAGCAACATAAGGTGTCCTGTGGAATAATGGTTATTCCTTCCTCAGCACCCTGCGCTCATCTGCCATTCTCTCCGCATTGCTAGGATTTTGGAATTTTTGGTCTGCACCTGTTGAATAAAGATAATAATTTTTAGTTTACTTGCTGTTCCTATGGAATCAAAGATTACTGGAATCACTGATGTTTTATCGACGTTGCATTGCCTTTTCGGTGGAGTGTTGTCCTCCAGTAAATCGTAGAATTTCCCGACTGCAACGCGATTGAATCATTTAGTCCTAGCAGCGGATGTTGTTTCTGATGTCCGAAGCGAGATTTGTGGGTGACACTTTCGAGAACCAGCCTGCCAATCTATTCCGGCTAATTGATTTTGACAATTGAAAGGGTGAGTAATATGAAGCAGCAAAGGGTCTGCACAACGTAGATAACGTTTAAGTGTTTCTCGCGGGACACAATGCACTAAGGATGCTTGTCACTCTGTCGTACTTCTCTTCGCTGCATCGGTGGCCGCGTTCAAGGTCTGTTACCACTTTTTACAATCGGATGTTCTGATATATTTCCGCACCATGATTCCACATCTAACTATTTCCAACTATGTTTACAAATTTTGACAGCTGTTTTTACAGGTTATGTTGAAAATGGTCCTGGTCATAATGCCCCAAGCAGGTATGCCCATTCCGCCCCGTACATTTACACTCAATAAAAATGAACCGTTCTTTTACATGAAACGGCAAAGCAGCGCAATAAATCTGTGAAAATGTTCAGAAATAATACCAGTACGAATTGATACAAAGAGCAGAGTCATAACTTTCAGCATGGAGCGTACAGAGCTTATTTTGTTGACTTTTTTTTATATGTTTTTCGTGATAATCAGTCAGTGTGATATTTCTCTCAATACCTCTCTCAAATCTCTCTTTATACAACAATTTAGAGATACTTAATAAGAGTATTTCTAACACAATTGTTGGCAAATAAGTGTTTTTTGTGAATAACAAGCCCAAACGAACGGTGGCTCATTTCGCCCCGCCTGGTCATATTGCCCCTACCTACCCTACTTTTTATACTATAGAAGCTCTTGAAAGTTCATTCGCCTCTAGTATCTGAAATGACGATTTTCCCAGGCTCCTCAATTTGGAAATACGTGATAGAGCAACTCATTTCGGTGGCAACAAAAATGCTCCCGAGTTGCATGTATTTGCAATGCCGATTTCCTCAAGCTCCTTGGTTTTGAAGTCTGTGTTGGGGAACACGTATTTTGCTGTTACTTTGGTTGCTCCTTTTGGGCGGCACAACTAGAGGAGCACAAGTCGGGCCAATCAGAACGTGGTAGTTAGGGCATTTATATAACGCTTGACATTTCATAATAATTCAATTGTTTATTTTATGAAAAATAATATTTTATTCATTGTGATAGTTGCGTAGAAATATTTCCTATCGATTGATGCAAACATCATTCCGTTCTATTAAGAGATGCTTGAGTTATAAGAGGTCGATAACTTCCATTTTTTCCTACAGGTTCTTATTCCCCATATATTCCTGTTAGAGTGGTCCCCATGGCCTAGTGATAAGTGTTGCGCTTGTCAAGACTAAAAAATTCTATCGTCTTAGATCGGTTTTTTGGTTCCACTGGTTCAGAGGAACTATCTAGGGTGTGGTGGGATGAACAATTGGCATTGCCAGTCACCAAGAAAAGCCACAAAAACCCGGAAACAGCTCCTCTATGTGAATTTATGCTGCTATAAGCGTCTTTGCCCCGTCCTGGTGGTATTCGGGACGTAAAGCAGCAGTATCACGATGTTCCTCCTGCGAGATAGTGGAGTTGGTCGCATGTCTTGCAAGCCTCACCGCAAATACGTCAAGCAACGAACGATACACAAGAAGATTCGAACCGGACTAATCGACATAGACCCATGCTACAAAAACGGACTAACCATGGGAAACTCGGGACGTGGAATTGCGATCTCTCAATTTCATCGTGTATTCGTGTTCTTTCCGAGCTATTGAAAAACCGCGAGTTTGACATCCTAGCGCTGCAGCAAGTGTGTTGGAGAGGATCTACAGTACGTACGTTACGCGATGGTCATACCATCTACCAGAACTGCGGCAATACAAACGAGCTAGGCACAGCTTTCATTGTGATGGGCAATATGCAGAAGCTTGTAATTGGTTTCAATGCTCAGATCGGTAACCGTCACCTCTAAGAATATGGCCGTTCGCTGTACTTTCTTCCAACACAAATTCTTCCACCACTACACCTGGAGGTCACCACATCAAACAGAATTTCAGATCGACCATGTTCTGATAGACGGTCTGCATTTCTCGGACATAACTGACGTCAGTTAGTCGGACATAACTGACGTCAGCACTAACATCGATTCGGACCACCATCTAGTGATGATTAGAGTCCGCCCAAAACTCTCCGTTATGAGCAACATTTGGAAGAGGACCAAATTAACGAAGCTCCTCTTGAGGACTGTTGGAGCATGATCAAAACAGCCATAAACAACGTAGTGGAGAACATCTTAGGACGGGTGGAATGAAGATAACGATACGAGTGGTTCGATAAAGAGTGTCGACAATGGTTACACGAGAAGTCAGCTACCCGTCAGAACGTGGAACGATATAGACAGAAGCGGAGACAACAAACCCAACTCTTCAGCGGAAAGAAGCGCCGCTAGGAAAAGGAGTGTGAAGAAGTCGAACAGCTGCATCGTTCTCATAAGATGCGAAAGTTCTACCAAACCCAATGCATTTCGAAAAGGCTTCGTGCCACGAGCAGAAATGTGCCGAAATTAGGATGGTAGTATTCTGACGAACGAACGTTAAGTGACCGAAAGATGAAGGCCGCATTTCGATGAATATCTGAAAGGCGTACAGGCAAAGGACTAAGATAACGATGAAAGCGATTACGTTGGTGCTGTAAATAATGAAGATATACTATCCCGTCTGACATACAGGGAATTTGCAATCTCTTTTCAGCGAAGTTTTCCGGTACTTTCTCGAACGAGAATCTGTCTCAAGACCAGCTTTCGAGAGTCACGAGAAGTGTTCCAATACTGAACAGTTCGTTGTTCCGGATCACCGTGAATAATGAAATGCCGAAGTCTGGTTTCAACAAATTGAAATCCTCTAATTCTGTCGGACCAGTCCCAGCATCGGTCGTGAAAAAATACGCAGTAGAGTTATTGTTTCCACTATGCCATTTGTTTAATATTTCTTTGACTAAAGGCATCTTCCCATTGCTTTGGAAGAAAGCTTACATTTCTCCGGTTCATAAGAAAGGCGATAGAAGAAACATCCACAACTACCGAGGAATCTTTGCTCTTAACGTGGTTTCCAAACTATTTGATCTTGTGGTCATCGAATCGATTTTCGCTCACTGTAAGCATTATATATCTATCGATCAGCATGGATTCATGCCGAAGCGATCCTCCTAATCGAATCTTCTATTGTTCACGACATATATTGCTGACGGAATGTTTAGTGGTGTGACCCAAACGGACGCTATTTACACCGACCTATCCGCCGCCTTCGACAAAATACGATATTACAGAGCGCGAATTGGACAAGCTATGCTTCAGCGACAATGTTTTACATTGACTCACATCATACTTGATCGGTCGCTCCCTCACGGTCAAAGTTGACGAGTGCTTCTCCGCAGAATTCTCTGCTACATCAGGAATACCTCAGGGGAGTCATCTCGGCCCTCTGATATTTCTTATTTACTTCAATGGCGTAAATTTAGTGCTGGAGTGCCCTCATCTTCCTTTCGCTGATGATATGAAGTGATCCGGAGAAATCATTGCCCGTATTTCTATGAAGATAAAGATGAGAACAGCGTTACTATCAATGGTGATCCCTATTGTGAAATGATATCTAGCTTTTTATTGCCCAAAATACAGTAGAACATGTAGGCGATCTGTTTATCTATGGCTTTCTAACAGCACGTAGTTATTGTCGTTGTGGCAGCACTGCTTGCCGCCTTTTTTCTTTTGTTCCGCAATCTTCATCATTCCGAAACCCTTCGAAAAACGTGTGTTCTTTCATTTTATACTTTAAATAAAAGCTAATAAACGTACGTAATTCGCGGAGTGTACTGTTTTATTGACCCACAAACAACAGAACCCCGATTATCCGCGGAATAGAGTGACGATGCCACCGCGTACAACTTAAATCGCGGATAAGGCAATAAAGGGTTAAAAATGAGGTACAAACGCGTAAAAATATTGTTCAGCATAAAAACTATGTTTCGTCAACACAGAAACTAACCATCTGTAAGGTCGTGCACATCAGTCATCAGGTAATGTGAAAGCCATGACCAAAACAAAAGAGCCAAGACCCTGCCACCCACTGAAAAATTTCGGGAAGGTCTACAGAATTACTAGGGAATCCGCTTTCGCGGATAATCGAGGTTCTATTGTAGTTGAAAATAAAGGTGCCACTCAGTACACGAAACTTTAAATTATTGCGCAATAAGTTTGGTGAGCAATTCATCTCCCGTTTTGGAGCGGTGAATTGCCCGCATAGAGCGTGAGGGTTGACGTCGTTGGACTGTTTTTATGGGGGTAGCTTCATCTACAAAATTTCCTGTGCTTTTCTGTGAATTAAAATCCCAACGCCTCAAAAATCACCCTTTATTATTATATCCTTTAATTTAGGATTCTTGAATCGGTCAATTTAATTTTTTTCTTAGAACGAATACAAAGACTCTATAACAAAATTTGATTGGATGGGGTGACACTAAAAGCAATAAATGTTTTTGCGGCGGTTAGACACTCCACCCCCCTCTCTAAGGGGGAGCTGTCATACAAATGAAACCCAAATTTTTGCATAACTCGAGAACTAATCAAGCAATATGAGCCATATTTGGCATGTGGAGGTTTTAGGGGGCATGAAACGTTTCTATGCTGGTTCGCCCTCTCTAAGGACATGGAGGCTGCCATACAAATAAAACACAAACTTCTGCAACTGCAACTCGAGCACTTATCAAGCAAATGGAGCCAAAATTGTGAGGGGTTTTGGGTACGAGAAATGTTTCTATGATGGTATGACACCCCTTCCTCCTCTGGAAAGTAGAGGGGGTCCCATAAAAATAATGCACATATTTCAACCATACATGACAATTGGAAAATTTTGGAAAACTCTAAAAGAAAATGGTAAAATTCGAAAAAATTCAAATCGCATGTGTTCTACAATTACAGATTGACAAGCGTTGTTAGTCCTTTTGATGTTCGCAGTAAGAAATTGATTTGATTTTAATGTGATAAAACGCAATAAATATTCTATATTGTCTTCTATCTATATAAATAAAAATGGATCGCCGAATGTGTTGAAAAGAGCAAAACTCGAGGAAGGAATTGTCCGATTTAGGGCTGTCTCCATTCTATCATATTTTCTGTATTAAACATTTATTCCATGTATCGGAGAAACATGTTATTTGCAAGTGGATGAAAAATCTTGCACGAGAATTGTGTCTGAAAATAATCTGATATAATGTCGAGTTTTGATAGATGTACTGAAATTTTATAGAAAAAAAAAATATAGGGTGGATAAGATCTACCAATGAACAGTTCTGCGATTGGACCCATGAACGTACGCTCAGTAAGAAAACGTGGATGTGATAACGAAAAATAAATTTTGAGCGGGACGAAGTTTGCCGGGTCAGCTAGTACATATATAGAATAATTATCAGTTTTCGTTTAATATATTTTCCTAATTTGCGAAAAACGTTTTACCATCACATAAAAAAACAATTCGATACGTAAATGTAAATTTTCATTCATAATTTTTATATTAAAAACATTTTTATTCCACCTGTTACGGCCCAAGCCGAACGCATAAAAAAGGAACACAATTTATGTTATTCATGTCACTTTATTGAACACAAACAATTACGATTCACACTTAATTTATAATTAAAAACACTAAACTTAGAACACTATGAAAATCAGCCTGAGTTCAAACCTGTAAAAAGAGAATAACTAGCGCAGCTATATAGCAGCTTATTTATCGTCTCTTACCTTTTCATCGGGAACAAAACCTAGATAAACATTTGTACCACACAACACTAGCTTTGTGGGTCAATAAAACACAAAACAACGATCACAATATACAAAACAATAACAATCGAATGGTAATAGAATAGGCACGGGTGGAAACGAATCCGCTATACAGAACTCCATTGTTTATTAACTTGACATTTCAGTATATTTGTATTGGCGAACCCGATTGCTAACCCGAGAAACATCTCAGTGCGTTAGGCTTTAGCTATACAAAAATTAATTCGTTATATGAGACACAGTATGAATAGAAAAGTGTTTTGATGTATGCTTCCAATCTTTTCACCCACAGGTTTTGGAAGCTGAGGAACCCAGCAACGACCGAAGGAAGCGTATGCGCCATGAAGAGCGCATGGATAATGAGTGAACGAATGTTCTGTGGTGCTATTAGGAATTCCAGCCGATATTTGTACATGCCACCCGACGAAAAAGGTAAATTTCCGAGCTGCCCAGCTGATGCATAACATAGGTTTGGTTGTCTCGTCCCTCTTGTGTAGGTTTCGTTCCCTAGGAGGAGACCTGGTGGGACAGTCGTGGAAATAGCTCACACGATGCGTGTGTGAATCCTGGAGCGATACATTGAACAAAAAGGACCACGCAGTGCGCGAGAAAGTTAGCCGTTTTTCGGAAATGCTCCCGTGACAGTCGCGTAAAGCCGTGATCGGCTGGCAATTAAACTGCAGATTTGCACTTTTTTTTTGTTAAGTTACAGCCACATTTTATGTTTGAAACCTCGCTTCCGTTTTCGCAATTTTTTCTATCATAATTCTGGCTCTTTATCAGCGGATCATCAAAATGATGCTTTCCGCCTACAAAACGCTTAACTGTTTTTTTTTTACATTAACTTCACTGGAAACGAGAGTGTTATATTTTGCTTCATCAGTTTCCTTTTTAATGTGATTTTTTTTTTTTTATTTTGCAACGGAAGAAAATCGCAAGATAACGATCGTCTGTAGTTAGCAATCGGAAAGATTTTTCTGTTTCGTAGAAGAACCACGCAATTTTTGGCATATTTGTCAACATATTTGAGCATTTGAATTTTCATCGGTATGAGCACTATTTCGAGAAAAACGCATTTGAACAAGAGTAAGATTTTCCAAAACTGTTCGCTCGCTCGAGAAACGGCCTATAATGATAGACACAAAAACGACGCATGTACTTAATTGAGTGATGTCATTTTTGATTGCTTGATTGTTTTTATTATAGAGGTTTCCAAATCAAAAGTCCATTCGCCTCTTTTCTTGAAGCATTACTGTTACGCTATTCAAAGTATGTTCCATCGGATGCAACACTAGCCTATCTTTCAGACAATAGACGGTTTTAGCGCTGGAACAATCTGGTTATTAAGCCAATGTTTGATTACTTCATTAGATCGGAACAACTTTTCAGAAAGGGTCGAAGGCATAGACCGGAACAAAGAAAAATCTGAAGAATTGTCCGGGGAATATGGTGGGTGAGGTAGAATCTCCCATCTAACTCTTCCTAGGTAATTCGTAATAAATTCATGAACATGTGGTCCTGCGCTGTCACGTTGAAAAATGATCTATCGTGTCTGTTTTCTCATTCTGGTCGTTTTTCCTTCATTGCTCTGTTCAAACGTATTACCCCTTTGAGGTCGGAATAATTCATGTGCTATCTTTGGAAATAGTCTTCAAAATGCAGTTCAGGTGTTCGCTTGTATCACAAAAATAATTAGTTTGACGTCTTCCGCCTTTTATCTTTCTGCTTGAACATACAGAAGAAATGTTTTCCGCAATACATGTTTTCCATTGAGTGTTTCCTTAAGCATGGGTAACAACTTTTGTTTATACTGAGTATCGTTATGTGTTATTCATAGGAGCACCTTTTGGATTAGTGAACAGATTCACTAGACATTAAAATTTTTTTAGAAAAAGTGCGAACTGATATATGGTTGCATAAAATACAATATTAGTATACTTTCTTGCTGTGGTGGCTGAAATCAGACAAACGACCGCAAAGGGTTAATTGTAGTCGGTATCGTTCACCAATGATAATTTCAGACGGTAGTAGCTTCCGATTGTGTGTTTTGACATTTTTCGGTGACATTTCATGTTGTTCATCATCCAAATCAAATTCATTATTCTGAATCGTTCAAATTACCTTTTCCCGCAAATCTCGTTTTTCCGGTACGAAATTCGACATTTCCGATGCGATAAAAATATTGGTTGTTTGTTTATCTTTAATCAAATGATTCGCTGAAGTAATGTGTTGTGTTGCTTTCGAAATAATGACATTCGTCATATAATATAAACACTTAAGGTGAAGGTGGAAGCTAGCCTTTGTAGTAGTATAGGTAAAACCACGTGTAAAAATGGGGTAATAGTGTTTGTGAGAGAAGAGCAAAGCACATGTAAATAGATCAATTCACTTATCAGACTGTGTGGCGCTTCATTGACACGAGTCTTTGAATACATTTGAAAAAAAAATAACAATTCAATACTGAAGTTAAATGTATGAACGATATGTTCCGATGAACCATGCCAATTTCAAACATAAATATATAGAAGGGGTATTTTTGCATATGAAGTAAAATTCTGATTATACGCGAGCGTAACATGTGCAAATTTATAACTCATGCGAATTGGGGCTCTTTTGATATTAACAAGTTCTACCGCATAGTAACTCGATGCTGATAATTCCTCAATATTTTCCTTCGTTGGTCGTATTGTTTTCAAATATTCACGTTGGAGAACCTTAACCCTTCTCTTCGTTGGCTGAGACATTTTGATTGAATGTAATACTTTTCCGTTTATTGTTTTTGAAAGCATAGGCAGCCGTGGCAGTGTTCCGAGCTCTGCAATACAATTTTCTTACCCAATATTAAAGTTGCTAAAACTTACATTATAGACCCATTAAACGTAAAAATAATGATTGTATTGATATCAACACTATTTTATTCTATTGATTTTCATGACATGAAAGGCTATGACTCAGGAATAACATTTTATTGAGTGGTTTTCATAGCTGTTTCGATGATGTTGTCTGGCATCAGTGTCGAAAAAATAACGATGTTTTCACCAATACAAACAAAACCATTGCCGAAGATTGAAAAATGAAAATTTAACTTTCAGAGCACTTGCTCGATTTTTCCGACGTTTTTCACTATACAGTGCGACAGCAGATGAAAATTTAATATCTTGTGAGTAATCGATTAGATTTTGGTTGATATTACTTCATGGGAAGTGTGCGAAAACGATCATTTTCTTCACATAGTTTCGCGCAATTATTGATTTTCGGGCGAGGGGTGAGGGACGGAGATGAAAGAAATGAGCGCCATTGTGGCAGCCATTTGTGGCTAGCTTCCACCTTCACCTTAAAGTCATACTTGTGAATCTAAAGGCGCGTCCACATTATGCCGAATGATGCCGATCGGCCTGTACCAGGCGGCATATTCGGTTCGTTATGTAATGTGGACGCCCCATCGGGCGCACGAAACCGAAGTCCCTTCGGATGCATGAATCCGTTACGAACACACGAAGCACAATGTCGTCAACACTAATTTACTTCGTTTTGTTTTGGTTCGACTTTCTCGAACCGGACCCACTTTTTTCGGGTTGGGTTCGGTTTGATTCGAGTCGGTTTTCGGCACGTCGGAAAGCCCGGGCGGTACGTCCACATTTAGTCGGCTTTACCGGGCGGCCAAGGCTGATTGGCGTAATGTGGACGCGTCTCAATGATCTTCTGCCAAATCAATTCACCAGTAGCTTGATTCAATGTTCTGAGTCAAAGAACAATTTCAAAACGCAAGCACCTGAAAATACCCATTTTTCGCCAAAAGAAATACAACTATCAATATGTAAACTGTTGTCCGTTTGAGTTGTGCTTAGAAGTTTGGAAATATTCTTCTAACACTTGCTTCTTTCCCATCGATGATTTCGGATAATGAAACAATATTTATTTTATTTATTTATTTATTCGTCTTCGATTTAACGTACAGACTACTAATTACTCCTAAAAATCTTAATTCTATTTTTAAACACGCATCGACTGATTTCATAGTCAAAACAGTCATTAATATCGTTAAAAGCACGGAGAGCTGTGTCGAAAGGGTTAAAGTAACCGTAACCGGTCCGGTGTGCGGGGACAGCGACAATTTGTGAGTTCCTCAGTTGTCGTGGGGGCACGTATAGAGGAATGTCCTGCAAGAGTTGAGGACAGTCAATGTTGCCACGTAGAATGTCAAAGACCATTAGTTGCTGAATTGGTCTGCGCCTGGCATTTAATGTTTCCCTTTTGATTAACATGCAGCGGGCAGGGTAATCAGGCAGATTTGACGAGTCATTCCATGGTAGGTTTCGTAAAGCGAATCGAATAAAGCGCTTCTGTATTCTTTCAATTCTGACGACCATGGATACGTGATAAGGTGCCCAAACTGGGGCCGCGTATTCTAAACCACTACGAATTAGGCTGCAGAATAATGCTTTCTGTGCGTAGATGTCGGTAAATTGCCAAGTGAAGCGTCGAATGAAACCAAGAATAGTAGAGGCTTTGGCTGTGATGAGTGCGACGTGTTCATTAAATCTAATCTTGGAGTCAAACGTGACACCAAGATCACAAATCGAGGTAACGCGCTCTAGTGGAGAAGATCCGATAGCGTATTGATGTTCGATGATGGTGTTTCTTCGGGAAAATGAAATCACCTTGTATTTGTTAATATTGACGCTCATACCGTTTTCATTGCACCACAGTAGCAGTTCGTCGATGTCTTTTTGTAGAGCGAGGCAGTCGAGTGCAGTCATAATAACGCGGAAAATCTTCAGGTCGTCAGCAAACATTTGTTTAAAAGATGACAAACGGGGACACAAGTCATTGACGAAAAGAACAAACAACAGCGGTCCAAGCACGCTTCCTTGTGGTACTCCAGATGTGATTTTGAAAGTTGAAGAACGCGTGAAGTTAATCGATACGGAGAACTGACGGTCTATTAAGTAAGATAAAATCCACTCAACCAGCCAAGTTGGAAATCCCATGGCTTTTAATTTTCCGATCGCATATTGGTGTGGCACGGTGTCGATTGCTTTCGAAAAATCAACGTAGATGGAATCGATCTGCCTACGGGATTCGATCTCACGGAACAACGTATTGGTGTAGCACATCAGATTTGTGGTAGTAGATCGGTGCTGGACGAACCCGTGTTGAAACTCAGATATTACAGGATGAACCAAGTTGTAAAGGGCGTTGCATATGCATATTGTACGATAACATTTTACATCAAATCGAACGAATTCTGCTTTTTGTTGTGTGTTGTGATTCATGCAACGAATAATTTCATGTTCTGTATATTCAACCGCATTGTTGTCGTAGAAATACGCTGTAATTCAATTGAAGTCGCTTGTTTGTAACTTCGGATATTATTTTATAATGCCACGAAATTTTTGAAATAACTGTTTAGTAGCATGGTTTGGTGGACCTGAAATGTTTTTTTTATTGTAGAATCAGTTGACAATAATTGATACATGATTCATCCTTGTCCTCGCAGAACAACACACTAGCTGATCGTATGTTGCAATTTGTTTCATGTCAATGCATTGAAAATTTACCTCGAATGTTATTCCGGTGGCCTTTTTCGCAATTGACATACACTCGGCTACAGTCGATGATATACTTGTTGCACCAGCACCATTATTCCACATCTCATAACTACATTAATCTATCTTTGGCACCGCATGGAAACAACAATGGCTATACTTGCAAGTATCAAATATCATGCTACATGTTATTTAGTATTGCCACAGTGGAAAAGAAGCGCTTCTGTTAATAGTACTGGCCTCGTTGAATTGTTGAATTGTTGAATGAGAAAGTAATGTTCGAGATAAGCGCAGCCATCATCCTTAGTGGAGAAAGTTTTGCTACTCGCAAGCGAAACCAAATCACATCCAAAATTCCAGAACGATATTTACTTTCTTGGTGACTAAAATAACGAAATAAACTCTTTCTGTTAATCTCAATAAACTCGAAAGAGTAGCATTGTCTTATTATTATCAAGATTAGCGCAAATGCAATCCTGGTTGAAAGCAGTTTTGCAACTGACACGCGAACCCAAATAACTCATAACATTCCAGCACGACATGCATGATTGTCTAGTTTGGTACTCTACAAATAATTATTTGGTGCACAACCTTAACGCCTGCTTCGCCATAGCGTAAGTTCAATGCTTTGATGCAATGTCAATAGCACCAGCAAAGCCCTTATGACGACGGAAAACGAAACACTTGGAGTAATGAAAAAGACAGAATATTTAGTGAAATATTTCCCTCCCACTATCTCCTCTCCTTGTTTATACTCATCATCAGTTCTTCATAATTTGCACCGCCACACAATCGTCCATTATTAAGGGAAAAAACATGCCAATTATTCGTCAGCTGTTCGAATGAATTTTCGAACTTTTCGGATGGTAATCCATCATTTTCTGCACAGTAGTTGGTAACCGTATTTGCTATTTTGTTCCATCAATTTTCTATTTGAGCTAGTTTTTTTTTGGTTCTGCTACATTTATTCAGTTTGCCTTTGATAATTGTCCAATATCTCTCGATGGGACGAAAGTTCGGACAATTTGGTGGATTGGAATTTTTTTTCAATGAAATCGATCTTGTTCTCCTTATACCACTTGACGACATTCCGGTTGTAATGGCAGCTTGCCAAGCCAGGCCAATACTTCACCGGACCTTTGTGTAACGTAGATTCCGGTTTGTATGAATGCTAAAATCCTGTTCTAAAGACACTCCTCCTTGTAAACTTTTCCATTCATTGTTGCCCCATTGGTGATGAGAACCTTTGTATTTTCTCCAAAACTATAGATCCCTTGCCGTATCATCAACATACGGACGAATTTATCTGCGTAAACAAATTTGAACCTATCCGCAACACCCTCTGACCGGCTATTTATCCTAAATTCATTTTTAAGTATGTTTCATCGTCCATCAAAATGCATCCTTTGTACTTGGTCAACACTTGCTCGTACAGCTTCCTTGCACGGGTTTTAGCAATCAGGTTTTGTTTCAGAGTCCCGTTGGGGTGTTTGCTGGCATGATACGATCGCAAGTTTTCTCGCATACAAATTCGCCGATCTGTACTCTGGCTCGCCGTGAACTTTTTCGAAAAATTCCACAAGGAGAGCTCAATTTTAGGAATTTCGCGATCTCTCCACCTGACCAAGTCGAGTTCTAAACGTGAGTGTGCAGAATTTTTCCCGCATTTCGCGTTCCATCGTCGATAACTTTTGCATGCGTTTGTATGCTTCAATCTTGATGAAATTTTCACTACTGAAAAAAACAAACCATGTGGATCAATACGCTGTCTATAGTTTCTAGATGTGACAGCTAGGGGCGCTGCAGTGAAGATAAATAAGCGACAAATTTCTAACTGAAACATATTATTCCAATGTGGATTTTAACAAATGCAGACAAGGAACAATGCATGGATCGAGACTATTTGAAATGATATGTGCGAGTGACCTTCACACAAAAAAAAAGTTCGATTTTTCAACTTTTTTCAAATGTAACTACTTTGCTCCCACAGTTTTCACAGCACAGTTTTCTGGTATTAAACTCGACATGTTTAGCACTGCACCAAGGCTTTTTATGCGGTTTTACGAGGGTTTTTACACGGATCTTCGAACCAACGCGTGTTTTCAAATTAACGCGATTTTTGACGTAGGATTGCGTCTTTCATTTCTGTACCGGTGTGTAAGTTCAAAATTTCGAAAACGAGAGGTGGGTAGTGTTTGCGCTGAGTATTTCCGAGGAGGGATCGGTTACTGCTTTGACCGTTAATAATTCGTTTCCTGCTCAACGAAGTGATGTCGTTCAATTGGACTAACAGCATCTAATACGATATGTAGAGCATATAGGAAATAATTTTTTCGAGTATTCCTTCACTTTTGCAATTTTTCTCGATATTAAATACATAATTTTATTCATTTTCACTGCAATGAATTGTTATGGAATGCCCAAAATGATTGATGCAAAACTCCCGTAAATCTATCGGAAAATGACTGAGCAATAATTGTGAGTACAAAAGGAAGCTTGTATCTTCAATCTTCAAAACGAGGTATTTTCGCTTGGATAACGGTTGACATTTTTCAATTGTTCGATAGTTAGTTTCATGACATATATTATCTCATTCAATTGAAATAATTGTTATAGAGTGCCGAAATCGATTGATGCAAAAATCTCATCAATACATCATGCAACGGGGGTTTTCCTCTGAATTTTAAATAGATTAAAGGGGTATTCTAGTGTAGATACATGAATTTCAGAGGTTTTTTCGAGCTCCTTAAAAATAAAACAAAGGATATTTTTACTATCCATTATATCATTATTTTTTCATCTATCTTTTAATAATAGAACAAAAATTGAACGGAGAAAAAATATTCATAATGCCATGGCGTACACGATTCCAGCTCTTATGGTTATCTGAAACAAAAAATCGAACAGATTCTGAATCAGTAAAGATACCGCTATAGCATGAACCTCGGACAAGTTAAAAACATCTTTTTTGACAAAATGGCGGTCGCTTGAAAAACAAAATGCGGTTTAAAACGTTTTTTCTCACGTTTAAATAGTAAAATTTTAAAAAAAATTTCTCAGTTCATGCATATGATAGGGAGATGCATATGGATTGTATCCATATAAATTCTATATTTATTTATTTATTTATTGTCGTCAATCAAAATTGTAAACCGATATAGTCTTAATACTACTTAAAACTACTTACTTAAAACCAAAAAAAAAAAAAACTAAAGAGAGCTGGCTGGATAATTTATCCGTTTAATTTAGAAGAGGATTTTAACAAGTTACATAATCAAAAAAAAAATTTGTTTCATTTATTTATTTATTTCGTCAAACCAGCGTAGACGAAATATGCTGCCCAAATATTACAGTGAAATTTAACTATATTAACCTTGACATGGTTACATCAATTATTTCACTGTGTTCGTTACAGAGGCTCATCATACGATTAATAGAACTATATTTGGCATAATTCGTTCTTCGGTAATCTATGTAGAAAATGTTAGGGTTTCTCAGGTGTCTAATCGGTGCGTAAAAATTTAGGTTTCCTAATATTTGTTCTGAGTCCACTCGTTGTGATATGATATCAATAATAAACAGAATCATGGCTGAGTTCCGACGTTCTTTTAGGCTTTTAATATTGATTAGCATAGAGCGTGCTTCATATGGAGGGAGATGATATGAAGACCAGCCTAGTTTACGAAGTGCAAATAATGAAAATTGTTTTTGTACAGATTCAATGTTGTCCTCGTGTGAAGTTATATAGGGGGACCATACAATACTACAGTATTCGAGAATTGATCTGACATATGTGATATACAATGACTTTATTGTGTACGGATCGTGGAAATGGTAACTAAAGCGTTTGATGAACTTCTTCTTCTTGAATGGCGTTAACGGTCCATGTGGAACTTTTGCCGTCTCAACGTATGCATTAACTAGCGTCATTTATAAATACTTAGTTGAGATTTCCTGAGACGCCTTGAATGTATTCCGAGGGGCAAGCTCTAGAGAATACGCGTGACCACAGTGCAAGTCGAAGAAAATTTCTCTGACGAAAAATCCCCCGGCGAGAACGGGAATCGAACCCAACACCCGGCATGATAATGCGAGACGCTAACCACTCGGCCACGGGATGATTGTATTATAATGATCAACGAAGGTTAGTTTCGAATCTAAGACCACGCCTAAGTCTCTTACTCGTTGACATCTATTGATGGGTTGATTTCCCAGCTTAACACCATTGTTCAAGTGTGTTCTACTTCTTGTAAAAGTCATCAAAGTGCATTTCCTAACATTGAGCTGTAATAAACTCATAGTGCACCATTTTTAAAATATGTCAACTTCATTTTTGAATTTTTGAGTCTTCTTCATTCTTTATTTCCATATACAGCTTCATATCATCTGCATAGATAAGAACTTAACACTGTTAAGAGAAACGCAAACGTCATTAACAAATAAAATGAACAAAAGCGGTCCCAAATGAGAGCCTTGAGGAACTCCGGATGTAACAAATATTGGTTTTGAAATTTTCCCATTAAATTTTACCATTGTAATGATTTCGAACGAAATGGAAATCCGTCGGAATACAGAATAGGGCTGCTAATTCAAAATGGTATATGAAATCGCATGTTTGCATTTTTATGATTTTCAATACTCAAACTATATATATATTATCACATGCGATTTAGCACATACGTAGTTTTACGAACGTTCAGACAAATATCATATTTTACTATCCTTTGGACTTTTTTAATATCTTTGATAATTTTTTTGTGGAAAAAGTCACGTGTTTACATACGGAATAAAACGAATAAATCGGGATGCACGTTTACGTTTGTAAGGTCCACAATGTACGTTGTTCTTTATTTGGCGACTTTACGTTTCTACATAATGCACAATTCTGTTGGTATTTGTTGTGAAATCAACATTTCGATGCCAAACCATACGACTCTGTATTTTGAAAACCAATTTATCTGTAATTTTGAGTATAATTCCCGGCGATCTAGTATCTAATTCATGTTCTTTAAAATTATACCAGACCTGTATTATTGTGTATTTTATTAAACCCCGAATTCTGACAATTCTATCTACACATTATACTACACCGATTTGATGCAATCTGAGTTACGTATTTTCGTCGTATATGCCGAGTTTCATTTGAATCATATCCAAAAATCTTCGCTATCTACGCATCGGAACAAAGTTTTGTTTTCTATCACATTTTCTTTCAGCAGTTTTCCTTTACAAAATCACCAACATATCCTAAAATACATTTTAAAGATGCTCCATTTTTTCCTATTACCATAAGCTTCAGTTTATTGTTAAATCCAGCAACGAAAATAACAAATTTATTTTTGCAGAACTATTTTACTACTTTACGCTTGAGACGAACGAACAAAACCTACTACAGAAAACAGTACCCCCAAAAAATACAAGAAAAACAAACAAAAAAACCAAGTACCTAGCCCCGAATCATTTCTGAATCCAACCTCAGAAAGACCGCTCGGACTGTGCAAACGATAAGACTCTTTGCCTTCATCTCATCGATCGATACTAACGCCTGGACCTGTACACATTGAACGTTCTGTTAAAATCAACTATGCACCAAAACCAACCAAAACAACATCGTTCGATGACTTCCAGACTTTCTATATCAACTTTCGGGACGAAGAAAATAGAAAAACAAATAAAACAACAACAACACGGAATGTACTTTCCCGACAAGACTGGAAGCAAACTGTGTCTCCAGATGAAGTGACGACCAACGGGACTGGAATTGTTTGTAACGCTAGGATCGCAGAATAACGCTAGAACTACTAGGAACTAAGTTCACGCCCTAGAACTAAGGCTTACTTTTGTTTTGTTTTATGTTGTGTAGTTCCGAAACGGCTGGAGAACACCCACTCAATGGCTGAATCCTACCGATCATTTGTTTTTTTTTAGCAAACTGACGACACAATCTACGCTCGTTGTGTATTTTGGCTACCATTTCGTCTACTACTGAATTGTTTGTACAAAAATTAGATGACTCAAATATTGTTCATGAGATATTGAACATTTTCCGGTGTTTGCCAAATATAGACTCCATTTACATGTTCACACTCTCATAGAAGATGATACCTCTGGGGATCGCGAGAAGACCAAGTTTTTGTCTGCGCTGTGCAATTGTAGAGACGACATAAAAACGTTGACAGTGGAAACTATAGAAGTACATTCACAGCATATAAAACAATCAATCAAACAACATACACACATTATTGTTCGTAATTTTCACATTTTCCCACATCTATACATCATTTAGTACTATTAGTGGACAGTTATCGTGTCAGAGAGTATATATTTAACGCGTGAAACAAATTTATTTTATATCCATCTAAGAATCGATTTTATACATATTTGTGGTGTCGAAGATTTCCAAGTTTTGTGTATATTTTTACCGCAAATGTTATGCTTTCTTTCTGTAGGGTTATTTTAATTTCTTCAAACAGAATAGGTAGTATTATGGGGAACAAACCGCAACGGTTTCCCTCAATTCGAACAATCCTTAGTGGTAAGCGTGGTGGAGATAGTCCTGGTTTGTGTTCGTTCCTTGCGATTCTAAGAGAAGAAAATGTATTCCAAAATGCTTTATTTCAATCAGTATACACGAAATAATGGTACTAAAGGAAGAGAAGAAGAATGGGTATAAGGTTACCTGTATATTTTAAAAGGATATTTCATCATATTTCATAGTGTTTATAGAAAGTTATTCCGCTTTTGTGTTTGTTTTTTACTCTATACTGATTTCATTTCTAATTTCATACTGAACAATAAATCATGGTCCAATACAATAATCAACTCAATCATGATCTTGTATGTTAAACATAACACATAAATAATATACAACATTTCCTACTGGTAGAAAGTGCATAATCAAAACACCATTTGTCACCGTTTAGGCCACAAAAAAAATGAAGAAAACAAATATTTTTGAGGAAAAGTTTCCACGCAATGGTATTTACTGAAATACAAATTTTGATCTATGCGAAAGTGTATTATTACATAGCTATATCTTCATAAGGTAAGAATGTAACCGAGGCTTCAGAAATATAAATCGTTGCCTATTTCTTTTCAGAATAAAATATATACGTTTTGTTACTAAACAATAGACTTTTAAAGAAAGCCGTTCAAAATACAACTTCAAGTATAGCTATGAAGAAATGTTTTTGTGTATCTTCCACATGATATTGATTTTTGGACAACGTATAAAAAAATATATATTTTTGAATATAAACAATCCGAATCGAAACGCCCGATCGACTGTTGAATCACAACAGTCTCATGGAAAAGTAACAACTGGCTTATCGGAGGTCATCGCTGGTGGCCTTATGCAGATTATCACCTCCATGTCAGCTACCTTACTTTAGTGCCGAACAGAAAATAGACAAATAAGGTGTTAGGAACTTGATTCCTAAAGGCTCAAAGAGTGTCTCCGTAGTCATAACGATTGCGTGTCTGCTTATTAACGACCGTGGATTCAATTCCAGAACTTTCCATTAATTGATCTTTTTTTTATCCCATTTATTTTATTTAAGGCTCATTAACATTTTAGATGTAACAGAGCCGAATTTTAATCGTGTACATGTCACATGGTTATCATATATCTATAATTAGCACATTACACATTTGTCATTCGCCAGTATTCCTTCTATACCATTACATATGGTACATTCACACAGTAGCCATTTAGGCGTAAGAGTATTCTTTCTGTTCTACCATTATCCAGTTGGACCACCGGACAGCGGAGACAGTTGATTGATCATTGTTGAGTTATTTATAGAACAGCAGCCCGATGTGTCTTACAGAGCAGAGCAGTTGTATGGATGAATCGATCTTATTTCGACCGTGGATCGATCTCCATCGCTGATGATTGTTGCGTGGACGTAGCTATTTAGTAACAACACAAAGATGGTCAATGAGGGCCCTGAGTTTTGAACTCACGATCGATCGCTCACTAAGCGAACGCGCAACCAATGTGGCTACGGAGACCCCCCATTAATTGATCTTCAAATAGGTCATTTTCAAGGCTTAGAAGCCAATGAACTTTTAAAAAATAGAAAAAAAAGTCACAGGAGGGTTGTGTCCGAGACACGACCGCATGGTTGACATAGAATTCCGTTAGGCAATCTGTTGATTTTGGATATGTTTGAAGAATTACATCGTTAAACTCTTTGATAATGATTTGGTGGCCCTGAATAGGGCCGTTTTGTTTGGTTGTTGGAAATTGTTTGTTCACTCCACCAGTGTTTACCGGGTGATGATGACAGAAGTATGGAAGACAGTCGTTGGATGGTGCGTACCAGATAAAAAATACCGAAGTAGAACGAGATGATTCTAGACGAGATGCCTCCTGGGATATGTATGGATGGAAAAAAGAAAAAAAAAAGTCACCAATGAGATAATTACCAATACCGAACACAATTATCAATTTTTTTCATCAGTAAAAACATGTTACTTTAATATAGAGAAAACATATTTGAAATGGAAAAAGTAAATGTCTTTTATAATTTTTACTTTCTGTGTGTTTATTCAACCCAATGCGGTTTTTAATTGGACTAACAACAACTAATACTAAATGTAGAGCATACTTTTTCTAATATTTCTTCGCTTTTCCAATTTTTCTCGCCGTATAAACTTTCCTTGGGCGATATTGAATACAACAAAACAGACAGCTTAAACCAAACGACCCGTTCTCGAGCGGGAACACACCTTGGTTTTTATTTATGAAAATTGAAATAAATCGTTTCATATTTCAAGTCGCACAACTGCTACTATATACAATTTTACACTTACAGTTGTGCTAAATTTTCCACAATACACGATCGATCATTGATATGAAATTTCACGAAGCAACCAACATTAAGGTTCCAAATTTAAATTTTATTTCCTAGAATTAATCGTATCACTCACCTTACTTGCAATATAAAAATGCCCCCGACTTGCATATATTTTCAATGCCGATTTCTCCCAGGCAGCTTGGTTTTGATGTCTCTGTTAGGGAACACATCTCGGTAGAAACAAAAGTTCCCCCTACTTTCATGTATTTGCAATGCCGATTTCCCCCAGGCAGCTTGGTTTTGATGTCTCGGTTATGGATCCGCCGCTTGTATCGTCAATTCTACCAATCAGAAGTGGGTATTTCCGTTAGGATAGGGGTTGAGATTTTTCATTTGTTCGATAGTTAGTTTCATGACTTATATTATTTTCTTCAATATAAAAAATTGTTTTGAAGTACCGAAATCGATTGACGCAAAAATTTCATCAATCCATCATGAAATGACTGAGCAATAAGCGTTTAAAATTGGACAATTTTCACGATGTGCTCGATTTTCTATTTTTAATTTGTACCCCAATATGTTCCCGAAAGACGTAATCCTACGTCAAAAAATTGTAAGGGGTTATGTATAGGACACGACCATATATTTTAGACGTAGAACTACGCAATTATATCATGCAATCTACTTGTTTACCACTTCGAATATTATTTTAGAATGCATCGAAATTTTTGTAATAGATTATGTTCTTCGCTACAAATAAATTTGACGAACGTCCTTTTACGTTTGATACGATGCCTAGGACTACCAAAATATGTGAACGGAAGAATTGTCAAACGATCATTGTATTTTACATTTCCCTCTGGAATTATTGCACATCTAATGTTTACGAAGTTCTCGAACCGCGAAAGTTCATTTACCTCTAGTATCTGCAATGACGATGCTTTCACCTATACAAACAAAACCATGGCCGAAGATTGAAAAATGAAAATCTAACTTTCAGAGCACTTGCTCGAGTTTTCCGACGTTTTTCACTATACAGTGCGACAGCTGATGAAAATTTAATATCTTGTGAGTAATCGATTAGAGTTTGGTTGATATTACTTGATGGGAAGTGTGCGAAAACGATCATTTTCCTCACACTGTTTCGCAAAATTATTGATTTTCGGGCCAGGGGTGAGAGAGGGAGATGAAAGAAATGAGCGCCATTGTGGCAGTCATTTGTGGCTAGCTTCCACCTTCACCTTAAACATACTTTTAAACTGAGAAGCCTGAGAAAATCGTCATTATACCTTACTGTTGAATGTTGTGGGGATCGATTCCACCTCAAGCGGAATAAAAGCAAAAGTGTTTATAGTTTGTGATCGATATCTTAGTGAGAATGGGGAATTATGGTGTGGGTTGGCAGCGTTGTTCAATCGTAAATGTAATATATTAATATTAGGCTGTCAAAAAAGTCCTGCGGTATTTCCGCGAGGTGTCGTTGTAAGCGCGTAGTTCTAGTTGTATTCATTGTATCGAGTCATACTATAGCTTGTTGGAAAGGTATTATATAGTCTATAATATAGTCCTTGACAGTGTTTTGTTTGGTTAAGTCGTTCGTGAGTTATAGTGTCGAAAATATGGAGCAAAATAAAGAGAAAATCCGACATATTTTACAGTACTACTATGACAAAGGCAAAAATGCATCTCAAGCTGCCAATAAAATTTGTGCAGTTTATGGACCCGATACAGTTTCCATTTCCACCGCACAACGATGGTTTCAACGTTTTCGTTCTGGTGTAGAGGTCGTCGAAGATGCGCCACGCTCCGGCAGGCCTGTCGTCGAAAATTGCGACAAAATCGCTGAATTAGCCGAGAAAGACCGGCATAGTAGCAGCCGTAGCATCGGCCAAGAGCTGGGGATAAGTCATCAAACCGTTATTAACCATTTGAAGAAGCTCGATGTATGGGTGCCACACACGTTGACGTAAAAAAACATCTTTGACCGTATCGACGCATGTGAATCGCTGCTGAATCGCAACAAAATCGACCCGTTTCTGAAGCGGATGGTGACTGGCTGTGAAAAGTGGGTCACTTACGACAACGTGAAGCGCAAACGGTCGTGGTCGAAGCCCGCTGAAGCGGCTCAGACGGTGGCCAAGCCCTCATTAACGGCCAGGAAGGTTCTGCTGTGTGTTTGGTGGGATTGTCAAGGAATAATCTATTATGGGCTGCTTCCCTATGGCCAAACGCTCAATTCGGACCTTTACTGCCAACAACTGGACCGCTTGAAGGTAGCACTCATGAAGAAGAGGCCATCTTTGATAAACAGAGGCCGCATTGTCTTCCATCAGGACAACGCCAGGCCATACACTTCTTTGGTGACGCGCCAGAAGCTCCGGGAGCTCGGATGGGAGGTTCTTTTGCATCCGCCGTATAGTCCGGACCTTGCTCAAAGTGACTACCACCTGTTTTTGTCCATGGCGAACGAGCTAGGTAGTCAGAAGTTAGCCACAAACGAGGCCTGTGAAAATTGGCTATCCGAGTTTTTTGCCAATAAGGAAGCGAGCTTCTATAACAGGGGTATTATGAAGTTGGCATCTCGTTGGGAACAAGTCATCGAACAAAGCGGCGCATATTTGACTTAAAACAGATGATTGTAACTAATTTTATGAACAAATGAAAATTCAAAAAAAAACCGCAGGACTTTTTTGACAGCCTAATATATCATATATTTAATATGTAAATCTATAGTCTGGTAGCGATATCCATATTATTCTCTATCAGTTTACCAGGCCAGGCCTATCAATTTGAAATTGTTCGAATTTCAAATGAAAATTTTTACTACTGAAATAGTAACAATACAAAAAACTAAAGTTATATATATAGTTATAGTTAATTCAAAAATTTCGATGCATTCTAAAATAATATTCGAAGTGGTAAAAAAGTGATTTGCATAATGAAATTGTGTAGTTCTACGTCGAAAATGCGGTCGTGTCCTAGATACAAGCCCTTAAAAATTTTTTTCCGAACCCATCATCAATATTGATATCAAATGAAAGGGCTTGACCAGTAGAACACAATTATTTATGAAAAATGCAAATCCAAAATCGCCGCCACCAGAAAATGGCGTCCGCAGTAACAAAATAACCAACTACTTTTTTAAACGGTTTCATTCAACTTGACCTGTTTGTATGTCTGTAGGGTTGTCCCACAATAATAGAAATTTTTCACCGTTCCTTCTGACTAATTGATCTGAACTTTGAGACACACCTTTAACTCTGCTAGGCTGTCAAAAAAGTCCTGCGGTATTTTTTTTTTGAATTTTCATTTGTTCATAAAATTAGTTACAATCATCTGTTTTAAGTCAAATATGCGCCGTTTTGTTTGATGACTTGTTCCCAACGAGATGCCAACTTCATAATACCCCTGTTATAGAAGCTCGCTTCCTTATTGGCAAAAAACTCGGATAGCCAATTTTCACAGACCTCTTTTGTGGCTAACTTCTGACTACCTAGCTCGTTCGCCATGGACAAAAACAGGTAGTAGTCACTTGGTGCAAGGTCCGGACTATACGGCGGATGCAAAAGAACCTCCCATCCGAGCTCCCGGAGCTTCTGGCCCGTCACCAAAGAAGTGTGTGGCCTGGCGTTGTCCTGATGGAAGACAATGCGGCCTCTGTTTATCAAAGATGGCCTCTTCTTCATGAGTGCTACCTTCAAGCGGTCCAGTTGTTGGCAGTACAGGTCAGAATTGAACGTTTGGCCATAGGGAAGCAGCCCATAATAGATTATTCCTTGACAATCCCACCAAACACACAGCAGAACCTTCCTGGCCGTTAATGAGGGCTTGGACACCGTCTGAGCCGCTTCAGCGGGCTTCGACCACGACCGTTTGCGCTTCACGTTGTCGTAAGTGGCCCACTTTTCATCGCCAGTCACCATCCGCTTCAGAAACGGGTCGATTTTGTTGCGATTCAGCAGCGATTCACATGCGTCGATACGGTCAAAGATGTTTTTTTGCGTCAACGTGTGTGGCACTCATACATCGAGCTTCTTTGTAAATCCAAGCTTCTTCAAATGGTTAATAACGGTTTGATGACTTATCCCCAGCTCTTGGCCGATGCTACGGCTGCTACTATGCCGGTCTTTCTCGGCTAATTCAGCGATTTTGTCGCAATTTTCGACGACAGGCCTTCCGGAGCGTGGCGCATCTTCGACGACCTCTACACCAGAACGAAAACGTTGAAACCATCGTTGTGCGGTGGAAATGGAATCTGTATCGGGTCCATAAACTGCACAAATTTTATTGGCAGCTTGAGATGCATTTTTGCCTTTGTCATAGTAGTACTGTAAAATATGTCGGATTTTCTTTTTATTTTGCTCCATATTTTCGACACTATAACTCACGAACGACTTAACCAAACAAAACACTGTCAAGGACTATATTGTAGCATCTCAAGGACTATAAAATACCTTTCCAACAAGCTATAGTATGACTCGATACAATGAATACAACTAGAACTACGCGCTTACAACGACACCTCGCGGAAATATCGTAGGACTTGATGATTTTAACTTTCCTACGCAGATAACTTCCATATTTTTTAATGGTGGTGTATCGGGAGATTGTGGTTATTTTACAATTTCTCAAAAACTTTTGGAAAGCCACGTGCGTACTTCATATGGTTTGTGCTTTGAATCATTGTCTTGGTAATACTTGAATCCTTCATATAATCCTATATTGTAAAGAAACAATCCCATATTGTTGACACTTAGCTTCATATTTCCCTTCGGTATGTTCAGGTGAACATTCTGAAACATTACACTATCCACGAAAACCACATTTCCAATGCCTTTAGCAGAAAAGTGCCCCCATGTCATCATTCAACCGAAACCATGTTTAAACGTTGCCTTCAGATTTTTTTACGTTTAGTTCATCATTTGGCTTCCTCCATACAAAACAATGACCATGGGAGCCAAAGATGTTAAATTTTTATTCATCTACGAAAATAACATCTTTCCAATGAGACGTTCGTGTGTCTTCATGCTGTTTGAAAAATTCTGAAGTTACTGATTTTTTTGCTAATGATTTTTTTTCCTTGGTGCTCGTGTATTCAAGTGGTTTTTCCTCGGTACATTAAAAATGTAAAAAACCCGAAGGCAACGAATTTCTGCTGAAGGTAGTACTTGTTGAATTTCATCGATTTGCTGCTTTGTAGAAACTCATAACACAGAATCATTATTCAACCCATTGTTCAATATATATTTTTTACGAAAGCCATTCACATAATTTTGATTATTGGTGCTAAAGAACCCCTTTGTTCAATAATTTTCCATTTTCCGGAAAATGATTGTTCAGAAAATCGAGCACTGGCCAAAACTTGCATTTTTTACTACATTGTCAACAAAATGGGATTGTATCGAGGATTCAAGTTTTACCAAGGCAATGACCCAAATCTCAAAGCACATGAAGTTCGCACATGGTTACTTTACAATATTGATACTGCACCACAATCTCCCTATATCATGACCATTAAAAATTATTGGGTTATTTTCGTGAGAAAGATAAAATCATTAAATTTCTGACAATGAGGATCTCAAACACCACATGATGGATAAATGTATGAATATTCCTCCCAAATACACCAAAAAGCTCGTAAATAACGGCTAAATACAGCTAAAAGCGGTTGCAATGAACAGGGGTTATCATACTAAAGATGGAATCCTGAAATTGATTTATCAAATCGAATTGAAATTTCAACTACCATTAGAATATGAGTTTGAGTCAATTTCCATACAATCGCTAATCTACAATTATTTTTTTAAGGAATTAAATGCATCTTTCACACTATGACACTATGATTTCATCTAAACATAATGTTTCGAATGTTTGTTTTAGACTTTCAAAACTAGTGAAGAGAGATCACTGTATAATGTTTTGTTTGACAGTCCACTCTTCCATTGCGTGTGAAATGCTCAATTCGAATCGCTCCCATGTCCAGGCATTCTCGCACACAACCTCAAGCCAAGAACGTTAAAACCTGATTTTAGATACTGTTCTCAGCATAACGGAGTTACGGAAGATACACGTACGCACATAACACTGACAAAACCAAAACAATAACAAAAATTCGTGTGAATCTCTTCCCATCTGCAACCGAGTCTCCCCAATGCCGCTCGAGTCGGTTTGTCCTGTGCAAGAAACAAAAAAAAGAAGCTCTCGGTGATTTTTTTTCTTTTTATATTAATTTGCGGAGAGCAGCAAGAGTGTCCAAGTGTTTAAAAATAACAAGTTTCGCATTGGGTTTAGTAGCGTCAAGCCGCGGTAGTGGACGTTCCTTCTAATTGAACGGTGGCCATTGATAGCTAAATTTGCAATTAATTTGTTCGATTTTTTGCGTAAAAAAAGTTTCGGAAGTGCGGCGTATTTGGTGCAAACAAGTTTGACCGTGACGCAATGATGAGCAATACACCGAGTATTTAGTAGTTCCCTGTGAAAGTGTATCCAATCATTTAATTCATTCAGTTATTCCGCTAAGGTTCTAGTGGGCGAACGAAAACGTAAGTTTGGAAAAAATGCAACATTATTGAAGTTTTGTTTGTGTATTGTCATAGTGTTTCATTTGGTTAATTTTTTCCGCATTTGGTGTCTATTTGCATACCAAAAACATTCACGCATACGTGTTCATCTGTGGAAGAAATACAATCATAATTTGAACGCAGCTCGATTGAAAGAAAGTGTGTATCGAAACATAAACTACATGTTTCAATTGGCTGTTCAGTTTTATCGGAATGTTGGAGGCTAGTAAACGATTGTGTATTGTTTCTTAGTAAGATCTGGAGGTATGTCATCCACATTTTATCACGCTGCTCACAATCGTTGTGAAGAAACGTGTTGCTTCCCGAGTATGCTCGCTGAATTCAACACAGAGAAATCATTGGCTGTCGAAGTGAGTCAGATTTCATGTTTTTTCTTCTTGTTTCTGAAGTTCACAAGGGTCGAGCGATTATTCATCCCACAATCATAAATAATGATTATAAACAGTAAGCTTAGGTCTGATTGTCGAGAATATTAATCAGGCCACGATATCATACAATGTATCTTTGTGCATCTATAATGTTTAAAGATTACGTTTTTGTTGTTGTGAAATATCAGAACTTCATCTCAATGTCTACCCGGAAAAGGCTAAGAAAAAAAATAGTGAAAATTGTACAAATTATTTCAATGGGGTTTTTTTTTATTCTTTATTTGAGAGGTTTTCAGCCTCCTGGGCTGGTTCGCCTCTTTATCGACGGCATTGCCGCAAGGTTTCGTTGGGAACAGATTGCACATAAAATTATCACATAAAAATTGGACGTAAAAATTAAACACATAAATCCTTTTGCGAGACATGACTTAACAAAGAACTTGCTGTTTGCTTGTTGGACCAGATGGCATGGATGTCCTCGGACCATGGCTCCAGGCCAGTGGAGAGGAAGCCGTGCCGTTGAAGATGCCGGCGTGTTCTTATTCCCCTTCATCGTGGAGGGGAAGGAACAAGGATCTTCTTGACTGATCCATTGTTCAGACGCTAGATCTTAAAAAATAGTTCGGCATCTTTTAGGTAGCAGACAAGCGCTGCTACTCTTGCTGGATCGTCCTTCAAGATGTCCCTTACACTCCCGTTGATTCCATGCAGGTTTCGCAGATCATCGAATTTCGGGCAACCACACAATAAGTGCTCGACGGAGTTGTGGATTTGGCAGTGGTCGCAGAGTAGATGGAAGGGTCCTTTATTGAATCCGTGGGAGACCGAGCAGTGACCGGTCCTCAATTTGGACAGGATTCGTTGTTCTCTCATTCCTTTAACATCGTCAAACCTGACAATCGTGCCCTTGACTTTTCTGAGGAACTGCCCCCTCTCTGCAAACCACCTTTCGGTCCAGAGTTGGTGTTGGTGATCCACAACTTCACATCGTCAAGCGGCACATCCCGAGTGAAGAACGGTCTGGTGTGACCGATTCCGGCAAACTGGTCGGCCGCTTCATTCCCTGCGATGCCGTTGTGTCCGGGGACCCACATGAGCACAGTGTCGGGCAATATGTTCTTCCTGATGGCCTGTACCCATTGATGTTTGGACCTGGTCGCACCGATGGCATCAATGGCGCTTGTCGAATCGGAGACGACCAACAACGGCTTGGAAGATGAGGTTATAGTTGCCTCGAAGATGCCGGCCACTTCGGCCGAGAAGACCTGGCAGATGTCCGCGAGTTTCTTGCTGGAAATCATACTATTATTATTATCGCTTACCCCAAATCCAACTCCCGATGGTCGTTTTGAGCCGTCCGAGTATCTGATCTCGTGGAGACGGTATTTTTCTGCTAATACCGTTCTCGACGAGAACAGTTGGGAACCTCCAGTCGTTCGCACCAAACCAGGATTGTTTTGCCACTGGGGGGAGGTTGGCGTGCGCTACCCGCTGCAGGATCGTGTTGCTAAGGGAGGTCAGGTGGGTCTCCCCTCTACCGCTGGTTTTCGACAAGAAACTGGCAGTCCTGGCTACGATCGCCGAGTCTATGATCAGATCGAAAGGAGGTTCTCCAATTTCGGCGCAGACAGAGGCAGCTGGTGCTGATGGCAGGACACCGGAGACAGTCCGTACTGCTTTGTTGTAGATCGGTGCCAGAGATTTTGGGAGCTTGTCTCCAGCCAAACACGTCAGTTCAAGGCCATAGATGAGGCGGCTGCTGATGATGGCTTTGGCCACCCGTAGGCGAATATTTCTGTTGTTGCTCCGGTGCGGTTTGGAAATGGTTTTCAGAAGGTTCAACCGGGTGGCACAGCTCTTCTTAACTTCCTCGAAATGGCGGAGGAAGTTAAGTTTGTGGTCAACAAACACTCCAAGGATCTTTAGCGTTTTTCGGCGGGGAATGTTGTTTTTGTATAGCTGGACGCTGGAGTTGGGACCCTGATGTCTATCGCTGCAAATCACCATATGGCCGCTCTTCTGCGCTGAAAGTCTAAATCCTCTCTCGGCCGCCCACCGGCCGATGGCATTGGTAGCTGCCTGTATCCTGATGCGTGGAATCCTATGGGTATCACCCACTGCCATCAGAAGAATGTCGTCCGCGTAGACAAACACGAAGACTCCCCCAGACAGGACCTGGAACAGGCTATTCATGGCGACGAGGAAGAGGGTGACGGCAAGAACAGAACCTTGAGGTACTCCTGTTTCCTCGTGGAAAGCTCGGGAACTGATGTTACCAATTTTGACCTCAAAGGTTCGGCGTGTGGCGAAGTTCTTGATGAAGTGCAGTAATTTCCCGTCAACGCCCCAATCTGCCAGAGTTTTCAGCACTAACGGGATCCATGTTCTGTTGTATGCCTTTTCTAGGTCCAGTGCTACCATCTCCATGTGCTGACGGTTCCTGTTGGCTTCGGCTATCACGTCTCCGAGGGTCGCGAAGTTATTGTTGGTGCCCATTTCAATGAGGTTCATCACTTCTACATCATATCTACAACCTTGTCTTACTTTCTTGATACTGGAAGACGCGGTTTGAGAAATAAAAACTAGTGATGGTACACCGTGAGTTTGACGTAGGACTACCGTTGACTTAGTAATCATTTGTCATAAAAAAAGAATTCAGTGTAGTTATGTTCGATGATCGTATGTATAGTATAATGGTGTCCGGTAATACTAACTACAAAAATCGATTATTATTTGAACGATTACTGGATAAGAGACGAATGAACTCTCAGAGTTTAAAGTCTCTTCAATTCAAAACCTAACCTAACGATTACTGCGCATAACCATAGAAAATTGAAGAATCGACAATGCACAATGGTCCAGGAGGTGCATTTAAGTAGAGATTAGCATTTAGAGCCCGACAGTTATTCTGTAGACAAAAACTGTCTTCGAAAAAAAAAAGTTGTTGCATATGATAGAGCGCTTATTATGATGTTGTCAAAAATAGGGTGACCAACATTTACGATGAAATGAAAATTCTAACTTTCTTATATATATAGAGGTAAACATAATTCGACAATGTTATAGCCCCAGTTAATTAAGAAAACTTTTTAGAACAAAGTTTTTTTCTATCTCTCGAAATAATCGATATAACGCTTTTTTCTAAGTTGCGTTAGGGTCACCATGAAAAAATCGGTTTTTTTGCTCTAACTTTTATATTACAAATTTTAAATATAAACTGTCTTCAGGAGACTTTTAGAGCTTACTAAGACAAACATTTTGCGATGCATAACTTGTTAATATATCAACTTCACTCAAAGTTATTGATATTTCTTCCCAAAAAAACCCTCTCTTCATTCGCTTGTCATTCTTTTTGGGGCAAACATAAGACATGTTCGCATTTGAAAGAGCATACTTGACTCTATATAATGTGGGATCTCCAAAACTATGTTATTTTTTGTATTTGAGCAAACTAAAATTGAAATAATGAGTTTTGGGTGAAAACCCATCAATAACTTTGAGTAGCATTAAGATATTGACAAGTTCTGCATCGCGAAATGTTGGTCATGATAAGCTCTAAAAGTCGTCCCAAGACAATTTTCATGTAGAGGTTGGAATATTGGGTTGGGGAAAAAGAAATGTCGTATATTGTCAATATATGGCAACACTTAAACATATCTTGTGTTGTACTTATCGCATCGGGTCATACTATACGGCTATTTAAAGACGACAATCTCTGCTACAAGTGTCGTTTCGACAGTGTTGTGATTGTCCTTTTCAGTCTCAAGATATAGCGCGTCAAAAATGGAGTCCACCAAGCAAGAAATTCGCCATAATTTACGTTTCTACTACCTGCGAGGTAAAACTGCAACGAAGGCGGCCAAAAAAATCGTGTAGTTTATGGACCCGATACTGTAACGATTCGCACAGCACAGCGTTGGTTTGATCGATTTCGTTCTGGTGTAGTGGCTGTCGAAGATACACCCCGTACTGGTAGGCCAATCGTCGTGGAAACCGATAAAATCGTTGAAATCATCCAAGTAGACCGGCATGTGAGCACTCGTTCGATTGGCCAGGAACTGGGTATAAAACCGTTTGGAACCATTTGCAGAAGATTGGATTCCAAAAAAAGCTGGATGTATGGGTGCCACACGAGTTGACGCAAAAAAATCTTTTAGACCGAATCAACGCCTGCGATGCACTACTGAAACGGAACAAACTCGACCCATTCTTGAAGAAGATGGTGACTGGTGATGAAAAGTGGATCACGTACGACAACTCAAAGTGAAAAAAATCGTGGTCGAAGCACGGAGAGCCGGCCCAAACCATCGCCAAGCCCGGATTGACGGCCAGGAAGGTTTTGCTGTGTGTTTGGTGGGATTGGAAGGGAATCATCCACTATGAGCTGCTCAACTATGGCCAGACCCTCAACTCGGGTCTTAACTGTGAGCAGCTTGACCGTTTGAAGCAGGCGATTGACCAGAAGCGGCCAGAAATGATCAATAGAAATGGTGTTGTTTTCCACCAGGATAACGCTCGGCCTCACACATCTTTGATGACCTGCCAGAAGCTACGGGAGCTCGGATGGGATGTCCTGTTGTAACCAACCGTATTGTCCGGACCTGGCTCCAAGTGATTCTCATCTCTTCCGGTCCATGCAAAACGCTCTTGGTGATATTAAGTTGGCCACAAAAGAGGCTTGCGAAAACTGGCTTTCTGAGTTTTTTGCAAATAAGGAGGGAGGGTTTTATAAGGGGGGGGATAATGAAGTTGCCTCCTGAATGGCAACAAGTTTGCGAACAAGTTTGCAACAAGTTTGCGAACAAAACGGCGCATATTTGACTTAAATTGGATAATTTTAAGTATGTTAAATAAAGCGTAAAATTTAGATCAGAAATACGACATTTCTTTTTCCCCAACCCTATATAAAAGTAAGATCAAAAAACCCTTTTTTCATAGTGACCCTAATGCAACTTAGATAGAATACAACTTTATGGAAGACCTCTATTCTCTATACAAAAACTTTCTTCGACAAAGTTGTTACATATGAAAGGACGCTCATTTTCATTTCAACAATCTTACTTTCTTATCTTTAAAGACAGAGGTAAATATAGTTCGACAATGTTCTAGCCTCAGTTATTTCAAGCAACTTTGTAGAACAAAGTGTTATTCTATCTCTTGAAATATCCGATATAGCGCTTTTTATTCTAAGTTTCATTAGGGTGACCATGAAAGAAGGTGTTTTTTTGCTCTAACTTTTTTATTTCAAAACGAACATCAAAAATGTCTTTGAACGACTTTTAGAGCTTATCAAGACAAATATTTTGCGATGCAGAACTTGTCAATATCTTAATCCTACTTAATGTTATTGATGTTTTTTCACCCAAAAACTAATGATTTTAATTTTAGTTTACTCAAATACAAAAAATTACGTAGTTTTGAAAATCTCACATTATATAGAGTCAAGTATGCTCTTTTAAATGCCGTCAACGGATATTTTTTATGTTAGCCCCAAAAAAAAAGACAAGCGATTGAAGATAGCGTATTTTTTGGGAAGAAATATCAATAACTTTGAGTAGAGTTGAGATATTGACAGGTTCTGCATCGCAAAATGTTTTTCTTAGTGAGCTCTAGAATTCTTCTGAAGACAGTTTGCAGTTAAAATTTGCAATATAAATGGTAGAGCAAAAAAACCGTTTTTTCATGGTGACCCTAACACAACTTAGAAGAAAGCGCTATATCGGGTATTTCAAATAGAAAAAAAAACTTTGTCCTACAAATTAGCTTAAAATAACTATTTTTGACAACATCAAAATGAGCACTTTATCATATGTAATAACTTTGTCGAAGACAGTTTTTGTCTAGAGGATAACTGTCGAGCTCTAGATGCTAATTTCCACTTAAATGCTCTTCCTGGACCATCGTGCAATGGAATAAAATATGAAATTTTAAGTGCAGTAAAAATATCTTGAAGGTGTTTTTGGTTACATTTTCGACTGAATATTTTGATTAATTTTCTTGTTCATAACTCTTATTCATATGCTTTTTAATTTATGATTTCATGTGTCGGTTTCAAGAGTGGGATCACTCAACTTAATCAAATGGATTCTGAAGTATACAAAAAGAATATTCGTAACTATATGTTCATTCTACAGATTAATGAAGTGGAATGTGACAGAACGATTATGTACAGATTTACAACATATATCGCTTTCCTGTCTAATGTAGGCCTTGCTTATGTAGTATAATCAATTATCAAACAATAACCTGCTAAACCAACGTCGGTGATGATTTTCAAACCGCTTCCAAAACAACAAGAAGTAGTCAACGTAAATCCTAGAAGTTTTTCTTTCCTAGTATTTCAAGTGAAACTTAGCAGAACAACTACAGCAGAATTACTGGGATTCGAAAACGATATTCAGAGATCAAAGGACTCGGACACAAACACCACTTCCAATGACTTGTGAGCAATTGATGATTCAATAGTGGACGAAGGCAATCGCATGGGAATGATAACTCATTTATATTGCGAAACGGATAGCGAACGCAATTTCCAATCATTAATAAAATTGTTTTGAGATTCCTGTGCAATTCAGCTATGTCCTTTATCCTTCTAAACGCTTGTTTTCCAAAGCAGAGCAGATCATTACTAAACAAAGTACGTGATCCTGCGATAGATTGATATAAGTGTTTGGTGTTCTATGGATTACTGTATTTATCGAAATGATTCAAAGTGAAGTGGACTTTTACAATTTTTACGCATTACTTTAAACTGTAAATCTATATCATATGTGAATAATAATTGCATATTACGTTCGTTCAATATTAGGGTCGTTCAAAAAATAAGTTTCAGTATCCCAGAAATCACGGAAAAATAAAGTTAGGACAAAAAACAAAGTGATTTTCGTAATCTACGTTTTATTTCTGTTTTTCTACATAATCGCCGTAACGTTCGAGGCATTTTTCATAGCGTGTTTAGTTTTTTAGTGTCAGCGCAAAAGTTTTTCTATTCCGAGCGCGAAGTGCGTAGCGTCCAACTTTTTGAAGTACGATGTAACTGCGTCACGAATTTCTTCAGTGTTATCGAATCGTTGACCACCGAACGCCTGTTTCATCACCGGAAATAAGTGATATTTGCTAGGGGCGAGGTCTGGAGAGTAAGGAGGATGCTCGAACACATTCCATTTGATTTTTTTCAATTTCTCTTGAGTTACGCGAGCAGAATGGGGCCGCGCATTATCGTGAATGAGGAACACTCTTTTCGTCAATAAACCTGGCCTTTTGTTCCTTATCGCGGTTCTTGATCGGTCCAAAACTTCACAATGGTACGGCGATGAAACAGAAGTTCGGCGGTCAACGACTCGATAACACTGAAGAAATTCGTGACGCAGTTACATCGTACTTCAAAAAGTTCGACGCTACGCACTTCGCGCTCGGAATAGAAAAACTTTTGCCACGCTATGAAAAATGCCTCGAACGTTACGGCGATTATGTAGAAAAACAGAAAATAAAAAATTGATTACGAAAATCACTTTGTTTTTTGTCCTAACTTTATTTTTCCGTGATTTCTGAGGTACTGAAACTTATTTTTTGAATGACCCTCGTAATATGTAAATAGTATATACAATAAAAGAGTTCATGCTTCTAATACTCAAATCGTAAGAAATATTTCATCTGAAAATCAATTACCATTATCGCTCTACACCAACGAAACACAAAGCTCAATGCTGTCAACGCATTGGAGTTTATTACAAATGCATCCGAGCGCTTTTTCACATGGTTTCGGACCGGGTTTGTTGCACGATGTTTAGCTTGTGTTTTATACGCTCTTTACAGTTTACGGCCGATTTCGATGAAGGAATGTTGAAAATACATTGGTAAATCAAACAGCAATTAATACAAATACTTATCGCCTTAGAACCGATTGTGGCCTGCAATTTGACATTCGCGATGACAGTGGTACAGTGTCGACGTCTGGTGGCGTCAGTCAATCTGGGGCCATAATTTGGGTCCCAAACTCAATGTTTACTAAAATGTCCAATTATTCGAGTTGCATTACACATTTGTCCTATTAGCTAGACGTCGAATTAGAGGTAACTTACTGTATATTAGTTTTTTCTCTGAATGTGGCAATCCATCGATTAATTTGAGGAAATTAATCGTATCGAATAATAAACAGCGGAAAATTGCTCGATTAGTTGATGAACGATTAATTTAAAAAATCGGACATCACTAATTCTGAGATAAAGAAAAACTGCACGTCTGTTCAACACGGTAGTAAAATAGAAACGGGATTGACCCTAAGTGGTGCGGACTCAACCCACTTCATTTTCAAGCAAATTCATGCATGTTTTCAAGCGATTTCTTGCAATAATATCTCAAACCACCAGGGATGCCAGATTTACAAATATGTTTGTAAATTTACAGACATATCTGTAAAACACTTTTCATTTTTGTTGTAGACTTTTTGGATATAACAATATTTCACAGGTTTTTGAAAAATAAGAGGCTTTATTCATCACATCAAAGATATTCGACTCACCATATGACATTTTTTCATAGTTTTAATACAGAAAAGTTATTATATTTAGTTTATATCAATACACATGACGTTAGACCAGCGATACTCAACCTGCGGCCCGGCAGTCTTTCTGGTTAGCCCATCTGGTGTGTATGAAGTTTGGAACTCGTACTTTTGCCATGACATCATTGCAGACGAAAGAGAGGATACGGTTATTCACAATTAATGAAAAATTGCATTCTCTGCATGTAAGGAAAAATCTTGAACGAAAATTGTCTCTGATAATTATTTTCTGTTCTAGATAAGATTGTTTTGCTGAAATGCAAGGAGATTTATTGAAAAATAGTTAAGTTAAGTCAGAACTATGTCTTCTAAGTATTTAAACAACATCGAATAAAAATTTTCATTCTATTTTCAACAACTTACATTCGCTCTCGGGTCTGCTTATGACGAAATATGGGTTACAGTTCGATATTGTTACCACAGACATGGTTCATGGTCGTGTAGTGATCTAAAAGTATAGCCTTGCATGGCGGATGGAAAATATACACTGCATTTTCTTATAAATTTCATGAACGACAAGATCGCAAGCCTTGTTGGATGTCCAATATATCAACGAAGAAATACTGATTTTTATAAAAATTAACAACGCGTATGTATGTGTATGTGTGTGCACCCGTGGCCGAGTGGTTAGCGTCATAACTAACATGCCGGGTGTTCGGGTTCGATTCCCGTTCTGGTCGGGGGGATTTTTCGTCAAAGAAATTTCCTCCGACTTGCACTGTGATCACGCGTATTCTAGAGCTTGCCACTCAGAATGCATTCAAGGCGTGTTATTTGGCATAGAAATCTTAACTAAGTACTAATAAAAATGACGCTAGTAATACTACGTTGAGACGGCGAAGTTCCTCTAGGAACGTTAGTGCCATTGAAGAAGAAGAAGAAGAAGAAGAAGAATGTATGTGTATGTATATATGTGTAGATTGTTGAAACATTTAAACACACTTACAACACATAAGTTATTAGGTGGCCCGAAAAATCAAATTTTTCCACATAGTCCCAAAAATGACAAATGAAAATTAATAACTTTTGAATCACTGAACTGATTTAGAAGATCGACATATAAAATTGAAACTAATGACCTAGCCTTTTAGTAAAAAATATTTAACTTGCGAAAAAAATAATTATATTTTAGTAATTATTGATTGTAGTCGTATTTTTATTTTTTTATGACTTTGGACTAGAGGGCGCTATATTTTTTTTTATTTTTTCTTGAAAGCTGAGGTTTTTTAAATAACATATATCGATATCAGAGATGCTATTTTTTTCGTTTTTTAGATATGATTTTTCAAAGTTAACCGGTGGTTCGAAAAATCATTTTTCCCCCTTTGTCCAAAAATAACATTCTGCAAAAAATCATAACATTTTAACTACTGAACCGATTTAGATGATCGATATATTAAATGGAAGCCAATAAGCAAAATTTGAAAAAATATCACACTTGCGGGAAGTTTGGATTCTTGTAGCATAGGTCTAGTTTAGTCACATATGAATATTGATCGAAGACTTAAAACATGTTAAATATACAAAGTTATAACTTAAAAACGATAATTATAGCATCTCTGATATCGAGATATGTTAGGTAAATAATCCTCAGCTTTCCATGAAAAATATAAAAAAATATAGCGCTCCTATCTTTTACCGAGAAAACTATGAAAAACTAACTGAATCAATAATTACAAAAATTAGAATTTAAATTTTTTCGCAAAAGTTAAATTATTTCATAGAAAAATAACTCGTAAGCTTCAATTTGATATGTCGATGATAGGAATTGGTCCAATAGTTCAAAAGTTATGACTTTTTGTAGTGGGAAAAATGGGGAAAAAATGTTTTCGAACCATCGATTAGTTCTGAAAAATCATATTTCAAAAATAGCATCTCTGAAACGAAAAAAATAGCATTTCTGATATCGAGATATTTTATGTAAAAAATCTCAGCTTTCAAGAAAAAATATAGAAAAAAAGCGCCCCCTAGTCCAAAGCCATGAATACATTAAAAAACGACTACAATCAATAATTGCGAAAATAGGATCCATATTATCTGCAAGTTCAATATTTCTCAATTAAAGCTCATTGGCTTGAATTTGATATGTCGATCATCTAAATCGATTAAGTGGTTCGAAAGTTATAAATTTTTAAAAAAAGTCATTTTGTGAAAAAGTGGAAAAAATGATTTTTTGGATCACCCTAAAATGGAAATGGGCACCCTAATGAAAAAATAAAAAAATACGAGTTTAATTTTTTGCGATAAAGAACAAAATTAGCACTTTTGACGAAGATCTGAGAACCACTATATTGGTTTGGCATGGAATGGCTGTATATATATACAAAATACAATCTTACGTGCATCGCGATGTACAAAGTATTAATGAATATGTGAAAAAGACATTTCTATAGGTCTGCACACTTTTACAGACTTTTCCACATTATTAACAGACATTCACATGTTTTTACAGACTTTTTTCAAAAATCATCTGGCATCTCTTCCTTCCACTTTTTATCGAATATTTTCAAATCGCAGGAGTAAACATTTACGTGACTCTGACTTCGTTTGTTTTTATTTCGTTCGGAAAAACGTTATGTCAAAGAGAGGGGAGATTAAAAATGCGTTGCTCAGTGAAAGGCTGAGATGCTCTTTCAGAGATGCAATGGTTAATTAAACAATTGACGGAAAAATGTAGCTCGTTCATTTGATAATTTTAATTATTTTTGTCCTTGACAACAATACCTCTTTTATAGTGTTGATTATCATAAGATCCTGATCGTTGGATCTCTTTTGACATTTCAATTGGATCTTTTTTGACAGCCGTTTTGATTCAGTCCGCACTACCTAGGATTGACCGAAGCGAATATAACCAGGGTTGCCACATATACAGAATATTCTGTATTTTACACATTTTCCGCCAAATTTCCGATAATTTGTTTTAATTGAATATAATCGAGTTCAAAATTGTTTATCATCGAATCAAATATAATTGAGTCCGAACTGTGTAAGAGCAATTCCAAATGAAATAGTCATACAAATGCAGATTTTAGAAACATGTATTTCTGATTCGGATGAAAAATTGTATTCCGTTTGGGTTGGAGGAATTATGAGTTTTCCACAGCAATTGGGATGTTTTTGACTCAAGTGTTACTTTTGAAAAGGGTGTATCGACTTTAGTAAGAAATCTTTGATAATTTATATCTCAAAAACTATGAGTCGTAACGAAATAATGTCTATTGATGTTCAAATGTTGTTGAAAAAAATATACACTGAGAAAAAAAAATCGCACTCTTTTTTTTATTTACAAAAAAACCATTAATTTGCTCTAAAGTATGTATTTTTTTTAATTTCTTCATATAAAATGGGAGTCATGCAGAAAATTTGAAAAAAAGACAAAAATTCGAAGTTTCTAAACTTCATAAAAAATCGATGTTCCACAAAGTTTGTCAAAAACTGGTTTTATCATCTTGGACTTATTTTTGAAATTTTCTACATGACTTCTATTCATATGAGCAAATTAAAAAAAATTCATATTTTAAATATTGCAAAAATGAAAGAGTAATTTTTTTCTCAGTATATGTGTATTTTTTTTCCAGTGTATATTTAATTCAGTGTCAGTGTATTTTTACGCATTATAACATCAATACTATAACTCTTTCTAAAACACTATTTCGAGGCGACTCATAGTTTTTGAAACATAAATTATCAAAGATTTCTCTTACTAAAATCAGTATGCCCTTTTCAAAAGCGTCCACTTGAGTCGAAAAAAATCCCAATTGCTGTGGAAATTTCATATTTCATCCAACCCAAATGGAATACAAACTTTCATTTGAAACAAAAATACATGTTTTTAACACTAAAAAATCTGCCGATGTTTCATGTATACCTATTCCTACCACAGCGGGTCAAGTGACCCTTTATGAATAGCTAGTGAATAATGACTCGATTTATATAGTTTTGTTGAGAAACGTGGCATACCATCTTTCTCCTGTATATTTCGACATTTTGGGATAACAATTATAAGCAAAATAATTAAATTACAATTTTTGACACGCAAAATAGCACTGTAGCTTAGAATGGTTACTGTGAGCTCGCTTGGATAGTCAGCAAGTAGTCAGTTTTAGTAGGCGTAGTGAAAAAATAGTTTTAGTTTTTTATATCATACATTAGGGCATGTATAGCCTGTTGTATATGTGAATTAAATAAATAAATAAATCAATAAATACAACTAATTCTAATCATTTACAAAAACAACAAAAAATATAAAAAGCAATAGCAAAAATGTGTAAAGCAATGGTTTTGTAACACAACCACACGTACAAATCGTCGTGATTGTCAATTTTTGACAACAAATTTTTCGACGTTTCGTGCAATTTAAAGACATTTGCCATAATTTTTTTTTCGAAAACACCAGAACTCTCAGCGCTTGAAAAATGGCCATTAAGCAATTTAAAAAAAAGCCATATGCTTAGGATAGGGACAGGTTCTGGTTACATTTGGATTTATATTTTTTCTGTAGCTTCTTTCGGTTAACAACGGATTCCAAAAAGAGCCAATTCGAGTATCATTTTCGTATCGCGACTGATATCTAGTTTGTTTTTTTTATAAGTACTCGCTATATGTTTCCGGAAACATAATCCAAAGTCAAAACGTATCGATGAGTTTTTTTTTTAGATATTATCAATCCTCAAAACAAGAACTTTCGAAGCAAAATGGATTTTCACGACAGTATGAGCGCATTTTTGAAATTCATATTCACTGTGATTTAGTAAGAAGATAAACAGTGTTGTTTATTTAGTGTACAGCTAGTAGATGACACACTTTTGCATCTTTTCGACTTAGTACCAAATACCAAAATGATTCTCATTCAGACTGACTCGAATGGTATGCGAATAAAATTGGTGAGATAGGAAAAAAATATTGTTGGCATCAAATCATAACTAATACTTGGAAATCTTTTTAAAAAATATATGAATCTGTATCCTAAAACCAAAAATGTATGTAAAACCAAAAAAAACTGTAATCTTTAATTACAGATTCTTTGTTTCAAAAAGTCTGAAAAATCTGTATAAATACAGATTATTCTGTAGATATGATAAGCCTGGCTACCAGGTGTATGCAAATGAATCCGGAATTCACACATGAATAGTTACACATACTTGTAAAAGGTCTGTCATCAACATCTAATTTGAAACATCAGTATGCAGTCACAATTATTTTTTTTGTATTTAAAATTGTGGATTTTCTGCATGCGAACTACGATCTGCGGACACAATTGATTTTGTTGTTGCTATGAACCAAAAAGTTCGCTTACGATTTGCGTTGAATGTTGATGGAACTTTATTAGACGAAGACAATGAGAAAACTTAGCAACAACTCACACAACAATCAGAAGATTACCAATCTACCGTTTCCCGACGGTTTAAAGGAAAAAAAGGCAACACAAAGTGATTTTTATTGATCACAATGCCACGTCGCAGTTAGCAAAACCTTCCAGGGGAACGGTTGAGCCAGTCAGTTTGGATCAACTTCCGATTACCATTTGTTTTCACCGATGGAACACGCACTCACTTAGCAGCACTTCAATTGTTACGAAAATGACTGGTTTGACTCAAAAAATAAATTTATTTTTGTCGTATATATTCATGTATTCCCTGAAAAATGTGAAAAAGAAAGCTTCCGATATCCATTGTTTCGAATCAAACGTGTTTTGTTAATGTAAAAAAACCTGATTGCATGTGAAACCAGATTTTTCATTAAAAATACACAATTGGTAAAATGAAAGAAATTTTAGCTCAATCCAAATATTTAGACATGCTCTCCGACCGGTTTGATAGTTAGCTCATGAACTTGAACATGGGGTGGTGTGTTCAGAACATAGATTACCGCTTCCGCTATATCCTGCGGTTCCAACATTGGCATTGTTCTGACTTCCACATTGCTGTACGTTTCACATTGATCTGCCATTTCGGTCCGCACGAAGCCAGGGCTTATGCTCTAAAAATAGGTACGTCTCAATTTCCTACCTCCACCCACCGTTCATTATCTATACGTACCGTAACTTTGATCTTCGTACCTTCCGCTCTCAATTCATTTCTGATCGTTTCGGTTATGGCCGTTACGGCATGCTTGCTGGCTGGATATAAGTTCGCTTTCGGATAGAACGGTACCTTATGGCCTTCGATACTGTTTATATTTATGATGTGACCGGCTACCGATCGTTTACTCATGGACTGAAATGCCTCCCGACTGCACAGGACCAACCCCAGCACGTTAGTGTCCAGAGTTTGCCTCAGGGCCTCGCTATTTCCGACACCTAGTAGGTCCACCTGTTGATACGTTCCGGCATTGTTCACCAATACGTGAACCCCGCCGAACTTTTCCTCTACGAATTTGAACGCCACCAAAATGTCTTCCTCCTTAGAGACGTCGCACTGTAATGCATAAAACCTGGCAGCAATGTCGTCTGATAGGGTTTTCTTCAAGGCTTCCACCCGATCGATTCTTCTTGCCAGTCCAATTGTGACCATTCCCGCCTGGGCAAGAGTCTTTGCGATGCTGGCTCCGATTCCAGAGCTGGCTCCTGTTACGATTGCCACTTTATTTTGCCAACGTTCCATCGCTCTCGGCGTTTAGATGCGCACTGACCCATTTGGCTCTCGTGCAATGATAAGATAATCGTATTAATTTTGCACTTACTGTCGTGGGATATCGTGCCGAGGAGAGGCGTGAAGCAAAACCGGATTTTTTATAAGCAGTATAAAACTGCTATTGTTCACTGAAATGTGAAAAGTTCCTCTCACTTGAATCAATCAAGCTTGATTACGGTTTAAAAATACATGGTGGGACAGTTATGCCTAGAATATCAACATGGGTCAATTGTGCTTGATGTTGTTTTTGAAAAGCTGGAAGCAAACAATTTTTTTTTTGTTTTGGAAGATTAGGCATAAAAACATAGTTTTATGAAGAAAAATGAAAATTTTCAAAAAGTAACATGGGACAACTATGCGTAGATCGGCAGTATATTAAATGCGATTGGGACAATGTTTGAATGGATCTAAAATGATTCTTAAAGGAAATTATGTCATAGAATTTAAAAGATGCATGGGGTACAAAATATATTTTTAGAGATAAGATCCCGAATTTTCCACTTCCACTTTGATAAAAGACACTAACGTTCTTAGGTGAATTTTGCCTTATCAACTAAATACTATTTGCATCATATTTGTTAATACGTAGGGAAGGTGGGTCCCAAACCGACCCCCAAATTGTAAAGGTAGTTGCACCGAAAAATTTCACTCGGTCGATGCTATCGACTTGCCCTTTATGTATAATAGTAAAATAGCAAAATTCTTATCGATTCGATTTCTATAATAGCGCCCTATGTATAGTAAAGAATCATCATTTAACAAATTTTGGTAAGAAGTAAATATTGAAAAACACACTGATGTATGTTTTAAGAAAAATAGTGAGGTAAAATGACGACGTGATAATGTTATTTGTAGAGTAACTTTGAAAAAAATTTCAATGAGATAATTAAAAAAATTCAATGCTTCATTACAGCTAAAAAGAAAAGACGGAGGCAAAGAAGAGATTACCCAAAAGAATAATCCACAAATTATATCATGCAGCACCTTTCGCAGAACATTCGCAATAAAAAATCGAAACCAATTGTTTTGGCGACAATAATAGCAATTGTAAGAGATCGAATTTTCACCTTCGCTTCGAAACCGATGATCACAGCTCTTTCTGTTGGAAAATTCCTTTTGGTTCCATCTCAATAAATTATTTTATATAGTAAATATTATTGTAACACTCACTGTGCATTGGACAGTACACATATATAAATTATATTTGTAACACTCACAGTACACATTTAGCACAACCCTATTATCATGCACAGCTAGGGTAGCTTAACGCAAGTATCACAGTTGAACACAACAAATACACCACACATTAAAAACGCCAATTGAATTACACAAAAACTTTTAAAAAATTGTAATCATGAACTAACACTACGTCTTCTTCTTCTTCAATGGCACTAACGTTCCTAGAGGAACTTCGCCGTTTCAACGTAGTATTACTTGCGTCATTTTTATTAGTACTTAGTTGAGATTTCTATGCCAAATAACACGCCTTGAATGCATTCTGAGTGGCAAGCTCTAGAATACGCGTGATCACAGTGCAAGTCGGAGGAAATTTCTTTGACGAAAAATTCCCCCGACCAGAACGGGAATCGAACCCGAACACCCGGCATGTTAGTTATGACGCTAACCACTCGGCCACGGGAGCACATAACACTACGTATTTACACAATTAAAAACAATTAACTGTACATAGAGAAGAATACATGGAAAGATGCAAAGATTTTTTTTCAACTGGGGAACCCGGTTTTTCCTGTCATTAGTGAAATAAATTTCTCAGAAAACGGACTTTTTTTTTCACTCTGGACACAATCATCCTTGGATCCTGCCATTGGGACCCGATCACGAGGCACGGACAACGCTACTACGAGCGTACGCTATCCGTCTTGCAATATCTTTTACTTTGACGCCACTTTTAACCCGGAAACAATGCGCAAATTCGTGGAAATTTAATGATCGATCTGGAAGTCACCAACCACTCCACGTTGCGGCTAAACACTTGCTTTTTCTGTTCTGTTTTGCTTTGCTTCCTGATTAGAAAATGGACGATCTGTTCGGAACGGAACAAGTGAAATTTATTTGACTTTGCTGGCTGTGGAATCACACCGGGGTGGGGCTCGCGATGCAATGTTTCGCTTCTCCTTAGGCTTCCATTGTATTGAGCAAATTCGTCGTGTGTACCAGCAGCATTAGGATAGAAAAGGATATATGGACGGTGGCTAGCTACGATTGTTTTCGCAGTGGTATTGATGAACTCAAATTGTATTCTGCTGTTACTCAAGTTGCCTCGTTAGGATTTGAGGAGAACAAATTGGTTCAATTAAACATATTTTTGTTTGCCATGTTCCGCAAACATTTTTCTATTTAGAAACATGTCAATTTCGAGAATCTACACACAAAAATGTTACAAGTAAAATATTAGTTTCTCAGGAGTCTCCTTGCAAAAATGCCATGTTTATTTCTAAACTTTTTACTTGATTGATATTCCATTATGATCTTGAATCAAATATTTATGATGAACAAAATCGATTAAATTTGTATTTTGATATTTATAGTCAATAATCATTTTATTGCATAAGTAAGCAACTGAATAACGTACAATATAAATCATACGAAGTCTGGGTTTCAGCGTTTACTTCTTGTGGTTAACAATGATAATGTAGGCACCGATGACTCTGAAGCATTTTCTTTATTCAACTCGTGGTTGCTTACCAATCTGATTGATATGACTTCTGCAGAATTCCAAAATGCCGAATTCTGAATATTTGTGCCAGCAAATTAAGAAAAAAATATCTCTCTTCTGTTGATTCTGTTGAACTAGATCTTCTTGCTCCAAAAATGGATTGTCTCCAATACTCTCTACAATAGTTTTAACCAGGGCCGAAATCTTCGAAGATGAAAAATGAAAATTGACTCTCCTCTCAGTAGGTTCGCTTCGACTAGGAATACTTCGGCATTCGCCGGTAACATACATTGAATTGAGTAGAAATAAGTTGACGAGCTTTGTTTTCTGATGTAAAAAAGTAGCTACACCATTAACGGACGGCTCCGTTGTTTACCCACCGTGAGCTCAAACCAACGAACTTAGACGGTTACCAGGTATACTATAAAGGACTTCGCTTTAGTATTAGTAAATAGTGTGCAGTTTGGGAGGAATTTGTCTCCGAGTTGAATTTTGTAGAAAGAATATACAGAAAAAAGGTTTGTACAAAATTCACAAATTTCTTTCTAAACACAACACTGCACGATATTTTATATTCGTGAGTAATTTTCGTGTACGATACAAAAAAAATCTGTGATATATGTCAAACCACGTTGAACTCAAATATCGATACATCGACATGTATAAAGGGTGTGTCACATCAAATTGCATCACGGAAAAAACGCTGTAGAAATTCGCCCAGTAGACCGATCCTTTTGAAAATTTTAGACAGTAAAATAAAAACTATTAAACAACTTTTGGCATTTTCTTTTTATTCATACTTCGAGCCCAAACCCGTATGCTCACACCTTCCTCTTTACCCCGTCCATAAGGTTCTGTACAACGTCAGGTTGTAGTTTTTTTTGAATAGAAATCCATTTTCTCTTGAAGTCCGCCTCCGATTTGACAACTTTTGGGTTCTTCCGGAGGGCCTGCTTCATAATAGAGAAATATTGGGCGAAGCTCCGGCGCGTTGGGCGGGTTCATTTCCTTTGGCACGAAGGTGACCCCGTTGGCTTCGTACCACTCCAACACGTCCTTTGAATAGTGGCACGAAGCGAGATCCGGCCAGAAGATGGTTGGGCCCTCGTGCTGCTTCAATAGTGGTAGTATGCGCTTCTGTAGGCACTCCTTAAGGTAAACCTGCCCGTTTACCGTGCCGGTCATCACGAAGGGGGCGCTCCGCTTTCCGCAAGAGCAGATCGCTTGCCACACCATGTACTTTTTGGCAAACTTGGATAGTTTCTGCTTGCGAATCTGCTCCGGAACGCTGAATTTGTCCTCTGCGGAGAAGAACAACAGGCCCGGCAGCTGACGAAAGTCCGCTTTGACGTAGGTTTCGTCGTCCATTACCAGGCAATGCGGCTTCGTCAGCATTTCGGTGTACAGCTTCCGGGCTCGCGTCTTCCCCACCATGTTTTGCCTTTCGTCGCGGTTAGGAGCCTTCTGAACCTTGTATGTACGCAGGCCCTCCCGCTGCTTGGTCCGCTGGACAAATGAACTTGACAAATTCAGCTTATTGGCGACATCCCGGACCGAACTTCTCGGATCACGTCTAAACTGCTTAACTACGCGCTTGTGATCTTTTTCACTGACGGAGCATCCATTTTTGCCATTCTTCACCTTCCGGTCGATGGTTAGGTTCTCGAAGTATCGTTTTAGTACTCTGCTGACCGTGGATTGGACGATTCCCAGCATCTTACCGATGTCCCGATGTGACAACTCCGGATTCTCGAAATGAGTGCACAGGATTAATTCACGACGCTCTTTTTCGTTCGACGACATTTTTCCAAATTTACGAAAAATTGACAGTGAAGCATGGCCAACGTGATCTATACACTCTTATCTGATTATAAGTGATTATAAGCGATAATTCCTAAAAATTAAATTTCTACAGCGTTTTTTCCGTGATGCAATTTGATGTGACACACCCTTTACGTGATACATTAGAGAGAGAAATTAATTAATTTTCGGGGGAGTCACTTCAATATGCAATGAAGTCCTTTTACAGGGAAGAATAAAATGAGATAGTCGAATCGTAGAGTGAGATGGCAACTAAACACCCGAATGACTGTTGAGTCATGTTGAGGGAGAAACTGCTGGAAGAAGCCAAAACTTATTTCCAATTGAATGCGAAGACGGATTTCTTCATAGTCCCCTGACTATCCTCAGTTGAATATGACTTTGCCGAACCCTGGTTTCTACTAAAAGCGACGAATCAATCACAAGATGTTTCGGTGAACCTTCTACTTCTTCAATGATATTTCACTATATCCTAAATGTCTTCCGTATTTCTTGTCTGGACAAATTTATTACTATGGTTCCTGAAGGTTTCCGATGCGATGGTTAGAGCTTACTGTTTAGGAAGAGTAGCAGTGTAGAGATATTGAAAGAATGTCCCTGCATTTTTTCTGGTTCACTGTTTGGATCTCAGTTGATGTTTTACCTACATTAACCCTTTCCCGTATAACATCGAGTCTCATTCGTGGTGTCTTGCATAACACAGGGCGCTAGAACGCTCAGCAGAGTAGTGAGATCACTTGATGTGTGACGTATTCAATAATACGGGAAGGGGTTAACATCCGATAGAGTCGAAGCAATCGAAGGATCTTCAAGATTCTCATGTTTAAAAGCATTCTCGTCAAATGGCAAAAGCCTGACAATGCTGTTTGGGATTTGTGATTTATAAGAATGAAGTACGAGAGATTCTTACGAGGAAATAATTCGTGGGTACGAGAGAAACTGCACTTTTATCCATATTGTAGACCATTGTTGGGGTCATCAAGTATGTCTATAACGCCAGTATCCTTGAGGTCTACATCTATTAATTGAAATCATTGATGAACATCGTCTTCGTGCGCAACTTCCCGTTTGGCGGGGAAGCTGGATGTTGAAGAAATCCAAATTGGGCCACCGTAAAATCCGTGCACGTTGTCTGGCAGAAAAGACAATTCGAATCTCTCCGTATTCTCCCGACTTTCCGACTTGCGATTTTTACTTTTTTCCTCTGCTTAATATAGAGACCTTAATGGGCATTATTACAGGTCTGGCAATTATGTGAATGCAGCTTTCGCGTCCTGAGTTCGAGAAAATTCGGAAGAACTTTTCAGTGACGGTATAAAAAACTTGTAACACGTTGGGAGAAATGTTTAATGTTTAACGGAGACTATGTTAAATAATAAAAACATGATTTTGAAGGTTGACATTTGTACTTCAATTTGTGTTTTACCCAGTCTTGCTGTTTGTTTTTGTTCGTTAGCTTACCCTCGTATATTCTATCTTAACTACATCAACCAAGCTTTTATATAGCTCTCGAAACTAAAAATAATTGAATTGGAATATGTTATAAGTGATGAGAGTTATAAAGCATAGTGTATGCCTATAGGCTCACGGCCAATGTCGTTTGTTGCGCGGTCTATCATCGGATTTCTTTTCTTTCTTTCTTTGTTTTTAAGAGGCTTTAAACTTTGCAGTTCATTCGCCTCTAACCATCATCGGATTTAGCTTCGGTTTCCGTTGCACCAAACATTATTATGCTTTTCACATCGCAGTAACTATTCAACTCGGTTATGAAGATCTACGGGACGTAAATTCAAAATTCCTCCTAGTAGCAATTAAGAAAAATGATTTATGTTAATTGCCATACATTCACAGCTTCGCGGCTGGCTATCTCCTATGCTGCGGCTCTGGAATTTTGTTTACTCACGATTGGTGCGATCATAAAGCCATGGTTTTGTAGCAAGTGTGTAGGAGAAGAAAGAAGTACCGATAAGAGGTGAGCTGAAAGCGAGGAAAGGAAACAAATTTCCTCTGGCGAGATGAATCAAGGGAATGGAGGGTTGATTGAAGGGTTCACTTTCACATATTTTTTTTGGTTGGGAAGAATCTCCATTGTTCACTTTCAATGAAGTTTTCATTTTTTCATTCCCGCGAAAGACCTGTTTGTTGTTTTGATGTATTTTATTGCCTATAGTCGGAAGAAAGCTGGCCGGGATGTCGTATATGTTATTCCAATATTTTGTTCGAGACCCCTATCAAAACGATAAACACTTCCACAGCTCGATAGTGTTATTCTTGTATTCACTCTCTTACTGTAGAACTGCGGAAGGTTGATTGTTTTGTTTCATATTTGGCAAAGATCACGCTCATTAACACAAACAATGAGGCGATTTGAGTTGGCGTTCGATCATGAGTTGCCATCTTTGGTTGTGGTTTCAGGACGTGTTGGGTTTGCTCTATGAAATCCAGAAATCATTCAGAATGTGATTGAAGCAATATAGCGGACTAACTATTCATTGAATGCATCGATTGCAAACACGTGACTGTGTTTATCAGTCAAAATATTGTGAGATATTTGACAAGTTCTAGTACAAGTTGCTCATATTGATTTGTCATACACGACTGACTAAAATTATACACATTTCTCATGTTTTATTTCGGAATTTCAAATATGAAATATTTATTGCTTTCCGCTGAATATCATCAACAGTTGGACGTAATTGAAGTTCTTATCTTAGGTTACATGTCTTTGAATTTTATTACTCATGCTTCATTGTAGATGAAATTCGATGGGTTTGTGTACAGGTTTTCCGTTTCGTAATATGGATGCTTATATCAGTCAAAATTGTTCCCCAACGGGTTTGATAGTCAACTCATGAACTTGCACGTGCGGAGGTGTCCCCAACACGTACAAGACGGCAGCCGCGATATCCTCGCTTTGCAACATGGGAAAGCCTTCACTTTCTTCGAGATTGGGTATAATCTCGGTTTTGACCGTTCCCGGACTTATACTCTAGAAACGAGATTTTGTCATATTATTTGATGGGACTTAAAACATCAATCATTAGCGCATACTTACAGTCACTTTCGTTCTCGTTTTCATTTCCCTCAGCTCGTTTCGCATCGTTTCCGTAATCGCCGTGACGGCGTGCTTGCTGGCTGCGTACATATTCATTTGGGGGAAATTCATCACCTTATGGCCGGCAATACTATTGATGTGTATGATGTGACCGTCCACTGAGCGTTCCTTCATCGATTTCAGCGCTTCTCTGCTGCATAGTGTCAGTCCTATGACATTCACGTTCAGAATATCCCTCAGCGGCTCGCTACCATCGTCTGCGAACAACAACGTATCTCTCACGATACCGGCATTGTTGATCAACACATCAATGCCACCAAACCTGTGCCTGATTTCCGCGAACACCTCGTAAATGTCTTGTTCTTTGGATACGTCACACCGCCGAGCGTGTAATCTGTTCGCACATTCCTCTGGGAGCTGATCAGCCAGGGCTTCTATTCGCTGAACCCGCCTGGCCAGACCAACCGTCACCATTCCCGCTTTCGCGAGTTCCTTCGCGATCGCCGCTCCAATGCCTGAACTTGCCCCGGTTACGACAGCAACTTTGCCCTTCCATCGATCCATCTCTCGTTTTTTTTTTGCTTATCAAAAGTTGTTGTTCTGTGCTCAGCTGACGACCAACTGACTCATGCTGTGAGGTCAACCGGCCGAGGAAGCTGCTGAGTCGGTTATCTTTGCTGTGTGCAGGTTGGTGGTGTATGTGCGAAGCATGTGTTGATAACAACAGCCCGATCGAAATTTTGGTAGGCGGCTGGAGTCGGTGTTGTTCGTATGCTCTAGTGATACGGTGTTATGATTCAGCATATTTATGAACGGGTTACTCGGCGATACAGGAATATGAGTATGGAGATATAATATATATACACAAGTTCTAGTACCGTGCGGTGAATTTAATCCAAACATCTGATTGAAAAACCGGCTAGGCCAGTGGCATATAAGGCTGTTCATAGCCTGGATATTCAAACCATGCGATCATGTTCTCTGATTTTGAATATTAAAATCTTGTGGACGAATTTCAAATTTTCAATGATAAATTGTTATGATTCGGACATTATCACGTGTGGATGTTGTCTGTGGTTAGGGAAAGCAAAGCATGAAATAAATTGGAAAAAAGAGAGTGTATAAAGGGTGCTTTAGGAGATTTCAAAAAGGTTTTTGTCTCGATTTTTGAGATGGAGAATTATCTAAGCATTGCAAAATTTGATGTAAATTTTATCTAGCTTAGTGGATCTTATTGGTTTCTCTCACGATCCGCCTATATGTGGCAAGCAGGTTGAACACCCATCTTGTATCAGAATTCGTGAAGATTTCAGCTAACTGTTGGTTTTGAGTCATATTTCTCGTTGCAGAGATTTGGGAAATGGTACCGTTATTGTTGTAAATTTTAGAGAATCCGATGGTAACTGTCCGCGAGATCCAGGAAAGTCTTCAGCTAGTAGTTTTCGGTCGAACACAGGGGTTGAATAGCAAAGTTGCCCAGAAAAGCCCATTTCTCAGTAGGTCCATTTATTATGCAAGTCGGATGGGCAGCTTCAGGAGTGCTTCATCCAAAGCACGGTGAGGCATGGAGGAGGATATGTGATGGTTTGGGAATTTTTTTGTTCGTGGAGTGGAGTGGGAACCCTCGAGTAAATCGATGGGATAATGACGGCAGAAAAGAAGTTCGTATTTCAACAGGACAACCACCCGAAACATACCTCCAAGAAGACCAGGTTTTTCTGCCTGTTTCTCGCTCATCGTGTAGCGAAGACCCGTCTTCATTGCACTTTGTGTTCTTTTCCTTCTAAAATTTCCCAGGTACTCCGGACAATATATGCAACAGTTTTCCGTAAGCGAGTCAATTTGAAAAAACGCACAAAAAATTGTTGGATGACATGTTGTTTGAAATTTATTATTTCAGAGCACATTTCTTCTAATTCATGTGAAAACTCGGCAATTCCCGACTCGACAAATTACGAATTGTCGGCATCGCCTATAACCGGACTTGGTCCATGCCAAGATCAATAACGGTAGCTTGTAATTCGAGTTTAGCAGTGCACAAAAATATATCTTAGCTAAGCGACCAGTGATTTCGCAGCTTCAAAGGCGCATCTAAATCTCCTTTCACATTTGGCACGGAAGTACACGACGCACGTGTATGTTGATTCGTTGGCATTCACGAAAACGCGCGATTCCATCGATTCAACTTTACCTGTATGGTAGCCAGGAAAATGTTAATGATGAATAGACACTGTATTCAGCTGGTTAAATTTGATTGTCCATTGCAATCATTTTTCATGCAGTTTTAATGGAATCAACTGGCCTTATTCGATATTTGATGCTTTAACATAGTCAAGCGTTTGATTTGTTTGATATGCTATACATCACCATTCCTTCGTCTGTAAATGGTGTAAATTGGAAGCATTCTCATCCCTCTATACATTCGTTCAGCCTGTTTATGGGCTTACCTACCTTTACCGTAAATAAGAAGCCTTTACAATTCAACACACTTTCTCTCTCACGGCGAGAATGTATTTGTAAATCAGAGCATCAGTCGTTCGAAATGCAAACGCTAAGAGCATACACTGCTACATTGTGGAGAGAGGATATATTGCAATTCAATCCCCGCCCCATTGCACATTGGTCCAGGAGGTACATTTAGCTGTAAATTAGCATCTAGAACTCGACTGTTATTCTCTAGACAAAAACTGTCTTCGACAAAGTTGTTGCATATGATAGTGCACTAATTTTGATGTTGACAAAAATAGGGTGACCTATATTTACGATGAAATAAAAATTCTAACTTTCTTATCTTTATAGATAAAGGTAAACATAGCTCTACAATGTTATAGCCCCAGTTATTTAAGAAAACTTTTTAGAACAAAGTTTTTTCTATCTCTTGAAATAACCGATATAGCGCTTTTTTTTCTAGGTTGCGTTAGGGTCACCATCAGAAAAACGGTTTTTTTGCACTAACTTTTATGTTGCAAATTTTACATGCAAACTGTCTTCAGAAGACTTTTAGACTAAGACAAAAATTTTGCGATGCAGAACTTGTCAATATCGTAACTCTACTTAAAGTTATTAATATTTCTTCCCAAAAAATATGCTCTCTTCATTCGCTTGTCATTCTTTTTGGGGCAAACATAAAAAATATTCGTTGACGGCATTTGAAAGAGCATACATGACTCTATATAATGTGGGAATTCCAAAATTATTTTATTTTTGTATTTGAGTAAACTAAAATTGAAATCATGTTTTTGGGTGAAACCCCATCAGTAACTATTAGTAGTATTAAGATATTGACAAGTTCTGCATAGCAAAATGTTGGTCATGATAAGCTCTAAAAGTCGTCCCAAGACAATTTTGATGTAGAGGTTGAAATATATAAACATATATAAACAAGTCATCAGTCATCTAGCTCGCGAGCAGATGGCAGCGAGGTTTTCGAAATGACCTTCCTCAAAGCCGAGTGTTTAGTTTGGTTTATCAGATTGGTCTTTTTTACGGGTAGAGGCGAATGAACTGATGGATTTGAGAGCCTCTGTAAATCAAAACAGCATCATCATTATCATTCAAGTTGTCTCGCAACAATTATTAGACAACAGTCTTTCTCAATGTTGGTGTCACACCCAGCGGTTTTGCTCGATACAAAGGTATGGAGATATCGCACAGTATGGTGCTGCTTTGTTCGGTGGGGGCATCGCGCCGATTTGCTTGCCGTCTGATGAAGAGTTCCTCTGTATTTTTGTATCACATCATATTTTAATCTGCACTGGGGTGTATGTTTAAAATTTCTAAAACGAGAGCGTTATGTTTGGGGTGCAAAGTTTTGAGCGTTTATATGTTTCATTCCAAAGATAAAAGGTGTATGAGTAATGCTGGTTATTTATTGATCCAAAAATTTGTTTCAATAGCTCAAAACTGCTTCAAAAGTGAACTATTGAAATCACAAAAATCTATTAATATGAATACCTGCTTGAAAGTCCATGTTAGTCATGTTAGAGTTATTGATTATAGTTTTTGGCTGTCAGTTGAGGTTCTCCAAACATTGTGTTCACCCTGTCCAACCTCAGTTTCTATTTTACTACTGTATTCAGCAACTTTTTCGCCACAGAATGCATCTTCAGAATATGCAAGAAGCAAGCATAGAGTAGAGCAGAATCAAAGCAGAAAAGAAATATTGAATAGGACGTACATCATCGATTTTCATACCGTGGAGATTGTACGAATTGTTGAATTTATGCGTTATAAAATAGATAACGAGGACAAATATATAATCGACTGGAGCCGCACTGCGTGTAATACAAGAAGAATGTCGCTATGCATACTAAGTGCGTTACGTGTATTGTTCTGAGTGCGAGTATTGTTCTCGCGAGAAAAAGAATAAATCATGAATCAACCATCTTCAGCTGCGTTGACAAAACAACGCAAGCCCATCGGTCTCTTTCAGGACCACTGGAACTTTCCACTGGATTTTTGACTGAAGGGAGCTTCTGTGAATTCACGAGTGTATTTGGAAGTTAGAGCAAAAACCCCGTTTTTTCCATGGTGACCCTTACGCAACTTAGATAGAATACAACTTTATGGAAGATCTTTTTTATCTAGACAAAAACTGTCTTCGACAAAGTTGTTACATATGATAGGACGCTCATTTTAATGTCATCAAAAATAGGATAACCAAAATTTTCGATGAAATAAAAAATCTACCTTTCTAATCTTCATAGATAGAGGCAAATATAGCTCGACTATATTGTAGCCTCAATTATTTTAAGCAGCTTTGTAGAACAAAGTTTTATTCTATCTCTTGAAATATCCGATACAGCGCTTTCTATTCTAAGCTTCATTAGGGTGACCATGAAAGAACGGTTTTTTTTGCTCTAATTTTTATATTTAAAATCCTACATCAAAATTGTATTAGAACGACCTTTAGAGCTTATTAAGAAAAATATTTAGCGATGCAGAACATGTCAATATCTTAATCCTACTTAAAGTTCTTGATGCTTTTTCACCCAAAAACTAATGATTTCAATTTTAGTTTACACAAATACGAAAAATAACATACTTTTGGAAATCCCACATTATGAAGAGTTAATGCTCTTTCAAATGCCGTCAACGAACATTTTTTATGTTTGCCCCATAAATAATGACAAGCGAATGAAGAGAGCATATTTTTTGGGAAGAAATATCAATAATTTTGAGTAGAGTTACGATACTGACGAGTTCTGCATCGCAAAATGTTTGTCTTAGTAAGCTTTGAAAGTCTTCTGAAAACAGTTTGCATGTAAAATTTGCAAAGTAAAAGTTATAGCGAAAAACCTTTTTTTTTATTGTGACCCTAACGCAACTTTGAAAAATGCGCTATATCGGCTATTTCAAGAGATAGAAAAAAAACTTTGTCGAAAACAGTTTTTGTCTAGAGAATCACTGTCGAGCTCTAGATGCTAATTTCCACTTAAATGCACTTCCTGGACCATTTTGCATTGGCAACTTGATGTATTGGTATATGATGTATTTTTGCATCACACGCATACATTTTGTTGGTTTTTTTTGCAGCCAAATTATTTCTATCAAGGTATTTTAATGGACGTTATTTCCCGCTGATTGGTTGGCGATAGACGTTGAGCGCATGAGATAAGCTGCGTTGTAAAAGTGCAGGTTCGAATACTATCTGCTGATTGTTGTGCGTAGATCGATTATGAATTGATCGTCGGGGTATTTTACACTGATCAAATCGTTTCGAATCTTTCTCGTTTAACTTTCGAAAAAAATCTATCTGCACTGATCGATCCTCATTTCAACATTTCTTTACGTTAATAACTCCGCGGTAAAAGTACTTCCTGATGTGCTCGACGATCAGGAGTGTAGAAGGGAACCACGTTCGTAGAACTATGTTGCAAAACTGGCGCACAATCTGTCTGCAGGGCCGTGATAATCGAAAGAGAAATTCAATGAAGAGAATCGATCAAAGCATATAGATCATTTTCGAAGATTACGCAAGAATTGTCTTTCATTATTCGATCAATCGGAAGAACTTTTCTCGTGTAACTTTTGAAACGGACCTATCTGCTTCTATCGACTCTCTTCGTTGGCTTTCTCTTTCGATAACCACGGATTTGAAGACAGATTGTGCGCCATTTTCTATAGCATAATTGAATAATCAAGGTTCCCTTCTACACTCCTGATCGTTGAACACATCATGAAATGCTTTTGCCGAAAAGGTTATTAACGGAAGAGAATGTTGATGAAGAGAATTGAATCAATGCAGATAGGTCTTTCCCAAAAGTTACACGAGATTTGTTTTTTTCCTAATCATAATCAACAGATATTGATAATAAAAAAATATGATATCATAAATTTTGAAAGTTACATTAAACAAAATGTTAAGAATAAGCATCGCAGAATAATAGTTTTTGGATGAAATCGTATTTCAGTATGTTAATAAATTTAACAACTCACGGATGATTGGACAAAAAAGCTCATAATACAGGGTCTTTCAGATTAAACGCTCACGCAAAAAAAAAAAATCGAATATCTCCTTATTAATTTTTTTTTCGCTCCGTCGATGGTAACACTGTTTTCCCCACTTCGGGACGATAATATTCGGCTACTCGTTCAGTCTGATCGGGTGGTTTTTAGTGTCAAGATGTACAATTTATGAGAACGTGTATTTTCTAGTGTTTTTTTTCTACTGAAACCGAAGCCTTAATGAATCTTTGTCCTCTTATGGTAAGAATTCCAACATTTCTCGTCGTAGATTACTTCCTCTGGAGGTTCGTGAAGGACCGTTGCTATGTTAATAAGCCACAAAATATGGAGGAACTTAAATAAGAAATAACTCGAATTTCCAATAGCATCGATGTCGTAATGTTAGAGTTGTGCATGAAGAATTTTGTTCATCGAAAAAGTTCGGTCAAATCGGTCCTGAGTTATCGATACCACAAGCTGAAAAAACATGGTTTCGGGAAAAACGTGTTCAAAAATTCGTACAGCTATACTATATCCCTTGAGGTGACCTCACACTTTTGGCTGTAGCTTTCCAACTAAATCAAATATCGTAAAATTCTTTTAGGACAACATTTTCGAGGGCATAAGCTTCCCAAAAATGCAAAAAAATCGTTTTTTTCGACCTTCCAGACCGGGTCCCCCCTTAATGTACGATTATTAATTCATGTCTCTTTTTTATTCTTACAGCCTGTTATTGCAATCATTTTTTCGCATGAGACGAAATTATTAAATTACTGGACCAATCCTGTTCCTCACTGTATTTTTTCAACTGAAACACTAGTACAAAGTCTACCGAACGAAACAAAATAAAACCAACAATCATGAGTGGACAACAATCGGGAGGCTACGCACCGTATGCGCCCTATCCACCAGGACCAACAGTGGGTGGCGACAATGGTGGCGGCCAAAAGTCGCCCTATCCCCCTCCGTACCCAACAAACTATCCACCGATGTCTCTGGAAGGCGGTGGTATGGGATATGCACCACCGGCGCAGGCGCCCTATCCAACAGCGGGAGGACCACCTGCGGGATCGTATCCTCCGCAAACTGTAAGTTATCATAGGGCATGATTCCGGTAGGATCGTGTTGCTAATATATATAATAGACCCTACACACGAGCTAATCTCTGTTATCATTTGTTCCTACGTCAGTATTACAATGTCGTCCGCATCGCATACGTTGATGTTATTCATGTATGTATGTATGTTTCTTTTTTCTATTAGCAAGATTTTCGGAATATACTGTGACATGCGGAATAATACGAGGGCTATTCCTGGTTTGGGCTAGAGAATTAACGTCGATTTGTAAATAAATGTTTTGAAATTTGTAACGAGTCTCTAGAGCAGCTAAACTATCGACAATCTGGATAGAGAAAATATTGTAATCTATGCTCCGTCGTATTCTATTCATTGAATATAAACTATTCGCGATTTCAAATTACATTATTCACAATTCATAAGTCATCTAGCTAGCGACCAGATGGCAGCGAGGCTTTCGAAATGGCTTTTCTCAAAGCCGAGTGTTTAGTTTAGTTTACCAAATTGGTCTTTTTCAAGGGTAGAGGCGAATGAACTGATGGATTTTAAAGCCTCTGTAAATCAAAACAGCATCATCATTATCATTCAAGTTGTCTCGCTCCAATTATTAGACAACAGTCTTTCTCAATGCTGGTGTCACACACAGCGGTTTTGCTCGAAACAAAGGTAGGTAGATATCGCACAGTATGGTGCAGTTTTGTTCGGTGGGGACATCGCGTCGATTTGCTTGCCGTCTGATGAAGAGTTCCTCTGTATTTTTGTATCACATCATATTTTAATCTGCACTGGGGTGTTTGTTTCAAATTTCTAAAACGAGAGCGTTATGTTTGGGGTGCAAGGTTTTGAGCATTTATTTATATATCACATTCGAAAGATAAAAGGTGTATGAGTGCTGGTTATTTATTGACCCAAAAATTTGTTTCAATAGCTCAAAACTGCTTTAAAAGTGAACTATTGAAATCACAAAAATCTATTAATATGAATACCTGCTTGAAAGTCCATGTTAGTCAAGATCTGTCAGTTAAAGTTCTCCAAACATTGTGTTCTCCCTGTCCAACTTCGGTTTCTATTTTACTACTGTATTCAGCAAGTTTTCGCCACAGAATGCATCTTCAATGCAAGAAACAAGCATAGTGTAGAGCAGAATCAAAGCAGAAAAGAAATATTGAATAGGACGTACATCATCGATTTTCATACCGTGGAGACTGTACGAGTTTTTGATTTTATGCGTTATCAAATAGGTAACGAGGACAAATATATAATCGACTGGAGCCGCACTGCGTGTAATACAAGAAGAATGTCGCTATGCACACTACGTGCTTTACGTGTATTGTTCCGAGTGCGAGTATTGTGCTCGCGAGAATAAGAATAAATCATGAATCAACCATCTTCAGCATCTACAAACCAACGCAAGCCCATCGGTCTCTTCCAGGGTCACTGGAACCTTCGACTAAGGAGTTATTTTAGAAATTTCGATGCATTATAAAAATATATTTTATATTTATTTTTGACTGAAGGGAGCTTCTGTGAATTCAGAAGTGTATTTGGATTCATTGGTGTAACGATGTTGTTTTGGATTATATTGCCTAGAAAAACACCAATTTGAACTAGCCTTGCTGCCGTCCGGTCGCTAGCTGGATGACAGATATATAAGTGAATAACTTATTTGTGACTTTTTTCAATTGACCATTCAATTATCGCGATTTTGATTATTGTTTTCGGGTTAAAAGTGACTTAAGACATGTTTTATCGTTGAGAGTTGCGTTCTTCGGTGAAAATTTGTTTCGATGCTATTGCTTTTGTCTCCGCTGCCACCATACAACAGATTCGGGTCGGATTTTCTGTTGCCGTTCTGCGTCTTCTGAGATGTTTCGTTCTGTGTTGAAAATATAATTTTGCTAGGAGATACTGCAGAACTACTTAGAAATTTAAGAAATTCAGAATTTTAGTTTCAGTGCTCTAGACAGCGAGCTATCAACAGTTCATGTTAATGTTTAGAATTGACTAATGACTAACACGTGATTGTGGCCCTTATGGAAAAAGATTGAGTATCTGTAGGATCTACAAACACGGGTTAGTCATGGTGTTGAGGGCCACAAAAAAAATAAATGAAGAAGAGTGGTGTCCAAGACACGACCGTATCGTTAACGAAGGACTGCGAAAATCAAACCGAATGGGATGTGTGATCGGATGACGGTTCCGACAGCAACCACTGCGGAACAAATTTTTACCTCCAGCTCTCCATCGAAGAGTGTAGTTTCTACCACCGAAATATGCCTAGCAAGACGCTGCAATTTGACGCAAATTCTAACTCGGAAACAATGTTCGAATTCACAAAAAAAATCGATTGGAAAAGTCAGCAATAAGTTATTTACGATTCATTTGTCATCCTTTTAGCGATCAAATGGCAGCGGCAGCGAGGCTTTCCAAATGACCTTTCTCGAGGTCGAGTGTTTAGTTTAGACTTCCAATTTTCTATCTGTCAGTACAAATTCTGCACTATGCTTACTTCGCGTATATTCTGAGAAAGCATTCTGATTTCTACACGCATTATAACTTGGATGGACTTTTAAGCTAAATTATATTTTTTTGTAATTCCACCAATATTGATAGATTTTGAGATTCCAAGAATTTACTTTCAAAGCAATTTTTGAGCTATGGAAAAAAGCTTCGGGTAAGCAAATAACAAACATGACTAATTTAGCTTTTATCTTTCAAACGTGATTGTCATACCACTTAGTTCAGCCGACACAGAGGTATTAACGTTCTAATCCTTGCACCCCAAACGTAACATTCTCTTTTTGGATTTTTTTTACAATCCAATACAGATGCAGAAATGATGTGCTGCAAAAATCCAGTAGCATTCTCCATCAGACGACATGAATATGCTAGCTGGAGCGAGGCTATGACTTGAATAAAAATGATCATGGAACCCCGATTATCCGCGAGCGGATGATCCGCTGAAGCGGGTTCTATAGTAATTCTATAGAGCTTTCCGAAATTTGCCAATGAGTGGTATGCTCTTGATCTTTTGTTTTGACCACGGCCTTCACATTGTCTGTCCTCTGATATACAAGACTATGCAGATGGACAGTTTAATGATTTCTGTATTAATAAAACATGATTATTTTCGTTAGCACTTTATTTTAAGCCCGCTATTGCGTTATCCGTGATTTTCGTTATTCGAAGTGACGTTACCGCTATTCCACGGATAATCGGGGTTCTACTGTATCTCCTTGAATGGCGCTAGCGTACCTAGTGGTAAATTTACCGGGTCAACGTAGGTATTAACTAGCGTCATTTTAATTAGTACTTAGTTGAGACGCCTTGAATGTATTCTGGGTGGCAAGCTCTAGAATACGCGAAACTCTCAGCTATTTGTAAAACCTCGCTGTCGCCTGGTCGCTAGCTAGATGACTGATGAGTCGTGAATGCTGTGAATTCACGTATAGCTTGTTGATACTCAATAAATTGCGAAAACGGGTAATGAATTCTAGGGCCTTCGCTATTGTTACACATAAAAATTTGTTTAAAATAATTTAACACCAGATGGGCCAACCAGAAGAGCCCCGCCGGTAGAGTATTGCTGCTCTAGAGGAAAGATGTCTATAGGAGATTTTATATCTCTACCATGGGCCAGGTGTTAATCATATAGTGTAGTCCTCGTATAGATTCATTATACGGTGTCACTAATAGATTTCCTTTCAATCCCTCTCATCCGCTCTTACTCTAATTTGATTGAATTATCGAAAAAATGTCAAATCAAAGCTATTTGTAACTGATGAATAACACAACTGTTTGCTGAATACCCTCTCTAACGCTATTCCTCTAACTAACAATCAGAATAGAATAAAAACAACAATTATGTGTGTATTCAATCCAGTCGATCGATTTCCGGAGATCGGTATGATGAGGATTGACGCAAACTGATACAATGCGTATTCTCGAATGAATCAGTTAATCGACTTGATTCTGAGTGTGACTTTTTTGGACGCTACTTTATACGATTGATGACGTATTGAGAATTTTTTGAAAATTTTGATTAACTTAGAGATAAAATTGTTACTCATTATAATCACTTAATTATTACTCGTCATTTTCATTGCTAATTTTTAAAGGAAACAAAAAAGTATATCGACCAGGGTTTTTATTGAATAATTTGTTTTTTTTATATTTCATACGCAATCTATTTTAAACACGTTCCTTAACAGGTTGATTTGGTCTTCGTCCAATCAAGATGAAATGTGAACAAGCTTGAACATGTACCGGATAACTCGTTAAACTTGTTGAACTTATTAATATAAGGGGATTCACATTCGACTCCACAGTTTTTTTTTGTTTGCAATCAAAACTTTTTGGAATGATGCAAGTTTCCGATTCTTCTTATTCTTAGATATTACTCAGCAAAAGTTAATGCTAGCATATATCCAACATTTTTTCGTGAATATAATATGCGGACTGTATAATAAGGAACCTGAGATTGGCTAAAAATAGATTTAAAATATGATAGTTTTCGGTCTCGGCTAATATCCGATTTAAATGTAGTCAACATTGTTGGAAAATAGAATATACCAATAGAGTCTAAAATACGCTTGCAAAAAAATTTACTCAAAATTTGGAATTTGAACGCAGTGTCTCGCAAATCTCATCACAAACCGCTCCCTCAGACAAACCGTCTATATTGCGCTTCATGACTGATAAGTGAAAATGTTCGCTCCTCCTTTGCGTGATTCATCCATTCGGATCACATCGTAGTCTGGCGGCATGCCGTTGAAATGTCGCATGCCGCTGGCGCCAGCGTAATTTAGTGTTTCAATCGTCACTGCGTCTACAGTGACTAGGACAACTTCCAACAAATGTTGTTTACACATCGAAACAGAAGTGCTTCCATGCAGGGATGCCAGGTGATTTTTTCAAATGTCTTCACATGGTTCGAAAAAAAATAAATAAACAATACAAATTCGGAGATACAGTTACAGTGCCAGTACCAGTATGTAGCATTGGTACTTACGTTTTATCGCCAACGGAGCGTTATTTTCATTATGAATTCATTTTTTCGTAATGAAAATTATTGTTATGCAAATATCTTCTTCTTGAATGACGTTAAATGTTCGTTCCTCCTTTGCGTGATTCATCCATTCGGATCACATCGTAGTCTGGCGGCATGCCGTTGAAATGTCGCATGCCGCTGGCGCCAGCGAAATTTAGTGTTTCAATCGTCACTGCGTCTACAGTGACTAGGACAACTTCCAACAAATGTTGTTTACACATCGAAACAGAAGTGCTTCCATGCAGAGATGCCAGGTGATTTTTTCAAATGTCTTCACATGGTTCGAAAAAATATCTTCAAATGTCTTCACAATCATATCGAAGCAAACTAAATTTCATAACTTAGTTTTGAACAAAGTTTGATAGCTTATTCAATGTTTATTCTTTTATTATTTATTCTAATTGACATTGTTATAAAGCGCATTTCATTAAACTTGCTTTGAGGTTTTGAAGTTTATTTCAAGATATTAACGATGAATATATTCCGCAATTGCGAACTAAATTTTATGAGTTTAGAAATGATAATTGGCTTGATATACCGTTGAGTGAATATCGCCAATGTTCTTCCACAAAAACGGAACTTGACTTGTTTAATTCAGCTTTTAAGTTCTGGTTGTGACTCAAACCATATCCATAAAATTAATTATTCACACGGTAACGGAAAAAATCGTTTTAAAAAACCTGGGTATAGTATAAGCCTAAAATAATGAAAATACAATGTCACAATCTTCAAATTCTCGGAATGCAAATGAACTAATGTTTTCTAGAGACAATATGTATTCAGACCGCTTGAAGTTCTCCATAATTTGAAGTGAAAAGTCGCTTCAGATTTAAATTCATTCTATATACTTGTGGATTTTCTGCTTGGAAAAGCGTGCGAATGACAATATTTTCGGTTAGAACTTTATGGAAATAATATCTCTCAAAAATTCACATACGCTACAATACTGAATTGTCTTCGCATATTTCATAATGTATTCAAAATGTCTTCACAAATCAAATGTCTTCACCGAATGTCAAATGTCTTCAAAATGAAGACATGTCTTCAAACCTGACATCTCTGCTTCCATGGCTGATTGATAAGCGGTTGAAGACTAGAGTTCATTTTTATTCAAAAAAATATTCTCTTGTAATCGGTTTATGAGGCCTTTGAGTCAAATTTTCACTCAGGGTTTATAAAAATAGATGAAAAAATTATATATCTATTATATCTATTATATAACCGCAAGGTTGACGTGGGACTACCTTAGTTTAGCAATCATTTGTTTGTATTGATTGAATTTTTGAATGAATGAAACAATTTCCGAATTCAAACTTCAATATATTTGCTTTGTGAGTAAAAATATTGTATAATGTCATGTAAGATCAATTCATGCATTGTGATATATTATGTTCTTCGTTGCAAGTAAATTTAATGACAGTCTTTTACGTTCGGTATGATGCCTAAGACAAAATATGTGAACGGAAGAATTATCAAACGTTTATTTTATTTTACGTTTTCTTCTGAAGCTTGCATCTCTCAAGTGTATGTACTTCTCGAACAGTGAAATTGCTTGATTTGATAAACTTCAGGCACTCAGTTTCGATTTTTACATGTGCGTGGAAATATTGTTTAATCAATAGGCGTTATCGCAGCAAATGGTTATCAACATTTTGCCTAATCATCAAATGATATGCGCAAAAATTCAGTGAGCAGAAAATATGAAGGCATATGCGATATTGCAATCTTAAATATCTGAGCCAAAGCGTTGTGTTCGTACCCGCATTTGTAATCCGTGTTAGGAAAACATTTTTCGGAGTGCATAAAAATACTCCCGGCTTGCATGAATCAACAACTTCAACTTCTTTTTTTTATACTATAGAGGATTTAAAATTGAAGTTCATTCGCCTCTAGTGTCTGCACGATTTTCCCAGGTTCCTAAGTTTAGGAGACCGTGTTAAGGAAACATTTTCTAGTTTGCACAAAGGCAAGCGAGTACAAATATACTCGCAATTTGCATTGGTTTGCAAAGCCGATTTTCCCATACATCTTGGTTCTGAAGTCTGTGTTGGGGAAACATATTTCAGTCGGAACAAAATTATCCTCGACCTGCATGTATTTGCAATGCCAATTTCCCTACACTGCATGCATTTTAAGTATGTGTTAAGGAAACATACTCAGTCGGAACAAAAATACCCCCAACTTTCATGTGTTTGCAATGCCGATATCTCCAAGGCTGCTTGGTTTCGATGGCTGTGTTAGGGAAATCGTAAATCGGGCCAATCAAAACGAGGCAGTCAGGGCGTTTAGATAACGCTTAACATTTTACAATTATTCAATTGTTTATTTGATGAGAAATAACATTTTATTCAGAGATCGAAATTCTCGCTCGGCTGCGCGATAAATATTCATTCAATCAATCTAGTTTTCGATGAACCGTGTATTGTTGATATTTTCGTCTCTTCCTTTTCACCGAAAATTATTTTTCAGAGAGAAAGAGATGTCGAAAATCTCTATCTCGGAAGTTTAACGAGAATGCTTTTTCGTCTCTCATTTGGTACTGAAAATATGGAGCAAAAAATCAAAGCTAACTTTACCAACATTAGTCTGTTAGAGCAGCGTCCAAACGATCTGCATTTGGACAGCGTGTGAATTGTGCAAATATTAATCCATCTCATGTTCACTTCACGATGAAACCCAATATTGCCGCATGTTTTCAGCTGTGCTGAAGAAGTGAAAAACTATTATCGGCATCGAGGAGTCACTGAAAACGAAACCATTTTTCAGCAATCATAACTCACCGAAAAATAAAAACCGGCTTTGCGTTTCTCGCGAGAATCGAAGTGAGCGTATAATATTCTCTCACCTACTATATTTTCAGCTATGTTTCTCTGTGGGTGAAAATGGATGTTTTTCGTCTCAAATCGGTGAGCATTTCGATCTCTGATTTTATTAACTGCGATAGAAGCGTAGAAAGATTCCCTATCAATTGATGCAAACATCTTTCCGATCCAGTAAGAAATGTTCGAGTTATAAGCATTCGGAATCTTTCATTTTTCCCTGTACGTTCTGTGTTTAGGTTTTCATTTTACCCCTCATATGCTCTGGTTAGACGTAGTCCCACGTCAAAAATATTCGAAAAAGTTTCTTTGTTCTTTAATTTGTTCATTTATATGTTAGTACAACTCAATATTCTCTTGAGCGACAATCTATGTATATACTCTGAAACTGTACTCGACATTGATAACACTCAATTTCATAATCACACACACACGCACAGTGTCCGGAACATGATATCCTACGACACTATCGTAGCGGACCACTTGTATGTCATTAGCATTGGCGTTTAAGGTGATGGAGCATGCTTTAATCTATGTTTTCTTTTCTCTTCCCCCCGGATCTCTCTCTTTCTCTCCCATATGTCACTCAATTGACCTCGCAAGTACTATTTTCAGTCTTCTCCGTACCCATCGGGTGCTCCGGGTGTAGCGATGCAGTACGCCCCCGCTCAGCTTTATGGATCATATCCACCGCCGGTGATGATACAGCCGGGAATGGCCGCCCAATCGCCACCGCCTCCGCAGGCACTGATAGGAGCCGCCGCACCACCAGTTTTAGGTTTGTATTTATAGCTAAATAATTTTGGATAAGGTAAATTAAAATCTAAGCTTTCATTGACATTGAAATTCAAAAAAACTGGAAATAAGCTGGAAGAACAATTTTTTTTCTCATTTTTGTATATAAACAATACAAATTCGGAGATACAGTTACAGTGCCAGTACCAGTATGTAGCATTGGTACTTACGTTTTATCGCCAACGGAGCGTTATTTTCATTATGAATTCATTTTTTCGTAATGAAAATTATTGTTATGCAAATATCTTCTTCTTGAATGACGTTAACGTTCTCTGTGGAACTTTTGCCGTCTCAACGTATGCATTAACTAGCGTCATTCATTAATACTTAGTTCAGATTTCTTAAGCCAAATAACACGCCTTGAATGTATTCCGAGGGGCATGCTCTAGAATACGCGTGACCACAGTGCAAGTCGAAGGAAATTTCTTTGAAAAATCCCCCGGGAATCGGGAATCGAACCCGAACACTCGGCATGATAGTGTGAGACGCTAACCACTCGGCACGTGATGCAAATATAATGGAAGCGAAATTCTCATCTCACAATCGGTGGAAACAGTTTTGCTTGCGAGAGACCGCCGCCTCTGACAGCGGGTGGTCGACTCGGATTGCGTCTCATCTGTGGATTGGGGCCGCCTCGGTTCCTTATCATCGTTAGACGGGGACTTCGCCCCCACACCATTACATTATCCTCAGAATATATTTTATAGCAAAAAAACAAACTCATGAAAAATCATTATATACCAACGCTCCGTTGGCATTGGTGTGTAAGAACCGTGGCATTTTAAATTTTCCTCAATCTGTTTGTGATCATACATTTTAACATTATACTTTTGTTTTATATTTTGTGTCATTCTGAAAAATACTGACTGTTCTTTATGCATGTCTACATAATTTTTTGGAAGTTAGAATTACTCGCACAGTTTTTGTTCCTATTCTATTTCTTAGATTTCTTTTGCTCAGATTGTATTCTAAAAATAATCGTTCAACGGTTGCAGAATCAGAAGTGTTGTAATAATATTTCTCAATTTGAGAAAAGCAAAATTATTGTCATTCCTTAATAGTAACAACAAACCTCAAAAGATAGAACCATCCTTGCGTTCGTTTACAGCAGGGATTCTAAAAATGGTCGATATAGATCCATTTGGGTTATGAGAATTACTTATATTTTAATAGAGATATTAATGTATTAATAGTTAATAATTAAACTTGATATATATTGAATTTTATGTCTATAAGTATTTTGTATGAATAGGATAAAGATAATTTTTTTAGAGAAAATAAGCTAAAGGATCGATGGTATCACTTCATTCAGGAAAGGGGGTCTCTTGCCTAAAATAGTTTGAGAATCCTTGGTTTACAGTGAAGTCAGTAAAATCCAGGTTTCGGATTTCCCTAAACTCATTATCGATCGCAAATATTTGGAAGACTTTATAGAAGGGGAGCAGTTGACATACGCTTCCTTCCTATGACATTAGTTGGATCTACATTTTTTATGTTGATAATCAAAGTATAGTTGAAATTAAATCGTTTAAGAACTTGATTGCACAGTGCAATGTACAACCTTTTCAAATAGGTCTTGAAATCATCTACGGCGTTTTCTGAAATTTTACATGCGGACAAATATTTATTGACCAACATTTCAGTCGCGGCACCTAAACCTAAACGTTTTCCTAACTTACATAATTTTCCTGATCGAGCTATTCATTGTTCAGTGGTAAATGAATTCCGATTTGATTTTTCGCATAATTTTTCATCCTCAGAATTGCCACCAAATTTTTGAAAAGCTTGAAAAAATCTGAAAAAAAATTTGAAAAAGCTGGAATAATCGGGTTTTTTTTGTCAATTTTGTTTATGTTAAGGGTGTGTCACATCAAATTGCATCACGGAAAAAACGCTGTAGAAATTCGCCCAGTAGACCGAAAAACTATTAAACAACTTTTGGCATTTTCTTTTCATTCATACTTCGAGCCCAAGCCCGTATGCTCGCACCTTCCTCTTTACCCCGTCCATAAGGTTCTGTACAACGTCAGCTTGTAGTTTTTTTTTGAACAGAAATCCATTTTCTCTTGAAGTCCGCCTCCGATTTGACAACTTTTGGGTTCTTCCGGAGGGCTTGCTTCATAATCGCCCAATATTTCTCTATTGGGCGAAGCTCCGGCGCGTTGGGCGGGTTAATTTCCTTTGGCACGAAGGTGACCCCGTTGGCTTCGTACTACTCCAACACGTCCTTTGAATAGTGGCACGAAGCGAGATCCGGCCAAAAGATGGTCGGGCCCTCGTGCTGCTTCAGTAGTGGTAGTAAGCGCTTCTGTAGGCACTCCTTAAGGTAAACCTGCCCGTTTACCGTGCCGGTCATCACGAAGGGGGCGCTCCGCTTTCCGCAAGAGCAGATCGCTTGCCACACCATGTACTTTTTGGCAAACTTGGATAGTTTCTGCTTGCGAATCTCCACCGGAACGCTGAATTTGTCCTTTGCGGAGAAGAACAACAGGCCCGGCAGCTGACGAAAGTCCGCTTTGACGTAGGTTTCGTCGTCCATTACCAGGTAATGCGGCTTCCCGGAATGCCCGGAAGCTGTACACCGAAATGCTGTACAGCTTCCGGGCTCGCGTCTTCCCCACCATGTTTTGCCTTTTGTGGCGGTTAGGAGCCTTCTGAACCTTGTATGTACGCAGGCCCTCCCGCTGCTTGGTCCGCTGGACGAATGAACTTGACAAATTCAGCTTATTGGCGACATCCCGGACCGAACTTCTCGGATCACGTCTAAACTGCTTAAATACGCGCTTGTGATCTTTTTCACTGACGGAGCATCCATTTTTGCCGTTCTTCACCTTCCGGTCGATGGTTAGGTTCTCGATGTATCGTTTTAGTACTCTGCTGACCGTGGATTGGACGATTCCCAGCATCTTACCGATGTCCTGATTGACAACTCCGGATTCTTGAAATGAGTGCACAGGATTAATTCACGACGCTCTTTTTCGTTCGACGACATTTTTCCAAATTTACGAAAAATTGACAGTGAAGCATGGCCAACGTGATCTATACACTCTTATCTGATTATAAGCGAAAGCTGAAGATATAATTCCTAAAAATTAAATTTCTACAGCGTTTTTTCCGTGATGCAATTTGATGTGACACACCCTTTATTCCTCTCGCGAGCGATAAACTTCTACGTTTCGTATATTATTAACCTGTCCATATTCCCCCCACTACATGTCCATTATACCTGCATCGATAAAAATGTTCAACTTTTCGGCTTGTTTTAATTTCAGTAAAAAACATGGAGAAACACATTTTTACAAAACATTTGGCCAATTATTTCGAAAACCAGTATATTGATTTGTAAGATACTGCTTTTAAATTTTGGAAAATATGAGTTTCCAAAGATATAATTGAAGTTTTCCTTAACATGTCCGTCTTACTCCCATCTCCCCTATAAAGATATACAGGTCGGACTCGATTCTATACAGACTCGATTATATGTGATTCGATTATATACAGTTTGAAAAAAAATATGAATATGACTTATCTCAAAAAGAAATGTAACCTTTCAACGTTAAGGTGTAATTTAAGTGACTAATTCATATACAGTGGGGTAAAAATCGTGATTTTTGAAGATTTTGCTTGAATTTTCACCAAGAATTATTTATATCGATATAGCAGCCAAATTAAGATAGGTAGAAGTTGGGTTTCAAAGAACAAATTGTAGAGCGGTTTGAGAGCTTCAATTTGATTGATAGAAACAATCCAGTTTAATAAAAAAAATCAGGATGACATTAATAATAATACATTAACAATTACTAACTTTTAAGTTTTTCACTTCCAAAATGTCATAAACATCCATTAATTTAGATGTTCCACTACTATATCCTGTATCAAATTTTCTCATCTTTCAAATGAAAACAACAGAATCGTCTTCCGTAGCGTACTTTGTAATGTAGAGCCAGTTCTATAACTCTGTCATTGTTGAAATTCGAACATATGCGTAGAAGGATTTTTTCCATCAAATATGATCGTCTATCACCCTCTGAGAGATATTTTTTTTATTCGATTATATACAGGATTCGATTATATATAGTGAAAAGAAATCAGAAACTGTATAGAATCGAGTCCGCGCTGTAGATAGAGAAAAACGATAATCATCATAAGGGTATTCGATGCCAATGAAACGGAATAATATTTTCACAACTGGAAGAAAAGAATACAATTTTGGGGAGTAAAAAACTTGAAAATGCCGAAAAAATAAAAAATCTGAATAAAACTGGCAAAATTGAAAAAAACTAGATTTTCCGCCTAGGGCTGTTTCGCTGGCATGCTTGAAAAAACTAGCAATCTACAGGGAAAACTGGAAGGTTGGCAACCCTGCAGGTAGCGCGCTTCGACAGATTCGAGAGAAGTAACGGGACATATTGAGCAATTCCACGGCAAAATAAACAGCCGCTACCTCGACAAAGTTCTTGGTAATTCAATAGTATTTTCAGAAAAACCAAACATTTTATTACAGTACTAGTTGACCCGGCAAGCTTCGTCCCGCCGAAAATTTATGTTTTGTTATCAATACGTTCAAACAATCACGTTTTCTTTCTAAGAACACGTTCATAGGTCCAATCGGAGAACTGTTCATTGATTGATCTTCTAATATACCCTATAAAAATTACCTTTTACTATAAAATTCCTAGTACTTCTACCAAAACTCATCATTATAATATCAGATTATTTTCAGACACAATTCTCGTTCATGATGTTTAAAGCACTTGCAAATAAAATGTTTCTCCGTTACATGGAATAAATGTTTGATACCGAAAATATGATAGAATAAAGACAGTCCTAAATCGGACAATTCCTTTCTCGAGTTTTGCCTATATCAACATATTCGGCGATCCATTTTTATTCATATGGATAGACGAAGATATAGGAGTGCGTTTTATCGCATTGAAATACATTTCCACTTCCAAACGAAGATTAATTTCGTTAGCGCAAACATCAAATGGACTAACAACGCTTGTCACTATGTAATTGTAGAACATATGGGAATTGAATTTTCAGATTTTTTCCATTTTCCTTCAGAGTTTTCCAAAAATTTTCAATTTTCATGTTTGGTTGAAATAAGTGTTTTATTTTTATGGGACCATTTGCTTGATGAGTTCTCGGGTTATGCAGAAGTTTATGTTTCATTTGTATGGCAGCGTCTCGTGGCTTCAATTCATACGGCACCCAATGTCCTATCTTTCGGATCATTCCCATTGCTTTTAAACGATCGGATATGGTTTGGTGAGCTATTCCAAGTGTATCTGCAAGTTTTGTTGCGTTTGTGACGGATCTTGATTGAGTAAAGCTTCCAATTCCTCCATCTTCAAACTTTTTTGGCGGTCCGGAACATTCTTCGTCTTCCTGGTCAAAATAACCACTTCTAAACCGTGGAAACCACGTCTGACACGTTCGCTCAGTTGGGGCATGGTCACCATAAACTTCCGCCAAAATACGCTGACTTTCGCCAGGTTTTTTCTTTATATTGAGTAATGAAGTAACACTCCCCGCAAAAACACTCTCGTAGGTACGAAATTCGACATATTCGAAGTGGCAAAAAACTTTGTTGTTCACGCTTCAACTTTTTGACATATACTGAAAAAGACGCACAATGACAGTAGCTTTCCAACGAATGTCTGGGAATTTGATTCACTGGATTAATAATCAAGTTGCGCTATCTGTTGTAGAAACTTACCGGTATACCCAATATTTTTTATGCAGTTCAATAAGCGGTTAGTTGGGAACCATTAACGAAAAGAACATGTCATATATAAAAGGTTTAAATTTGATCACATAATCCAAAAATTCAAGTTCCTTTTCAGTAATACGTTTGATCAATTTAACCCCGTTGATCAATTTGCTTCCGGTAGACTGTACCTATGTTTGTGGATTTTTGGGAGTTAAATAGTTTGTTTTCAAAGCAATTTTTGAGCTATTCAAACAATTTATTTGGTCAATGCGTAACAAACATTACACGTACATCCATTACATTTTCCGAATGAAGTGATTATCGTGCCACTTCGTTCAGCCGGCCCATAGGTATTAACGCTCAAATCTTTGCACCCCACACGTAACGCTCTCGATTTCGAAATGTTCGACTGACATTTCAGTACAGAAATAAAAGACGTAGTCTCGCGTCAAAATTGTTAGGGTTCAAGGAGACATGAGGTTTGTTGTTTCCTTGAAGGAACACGACACCTATGATGTTGTTCAACTGTGAACGTTTGCTCTGAATCGTTCCCTTCATTCTACCAGATGTGAGCAGTACTTGTTGGAATTTACTTGCTGGTTGCTTGATAGAAGCCCACAATATTCATTTTCGTTTCTGTTTCTGTTTCAATAGCGCATTCGTCTGCAAGAAACAGAACGGAATGGGCTCATGCTTCTTTCTTACGAAAATTCAAAATCCGATTTCTTTGTTCAATAAATTTCAAATACCCGTCTCCTGAATGTGTTTGTTACACAACAAATCAGTTGACAAATGGACCAACATAAATACCAGCTGATTGTCTATTCCTATCTGAAATGAAAATAAGGACTGACCCAAATTTAGTCTAGTTACTTTCGAGTCGCTCATATCAGGGCAGTAGACGCAAGTGTCAATACACAAATCATTGTAGTTTGGTTTCCAATATAACATTGTTTACAACTAATTAAGATAACGTAATCCAAATAAACCCAAATAATTAGAAAAAGTGTAGTGTTTACACCAGCACCGAATAAATGCGCGCAATCAGATAACGAGTTATGTGTCGTTCATTGAATGCAATGACAAAGCATAAAACTCTTAACTGAGCCCTTCTTCGAATCAACTGTGGAACTGTGGCTCTGAGGACAGGACAGGATGATGAACTTTAGATAAGACTTATCTTGCGCACGACAGTTCCCATCCTCACAAACAATACATTCCCTAGTTTCGGTCTCAGTAAGTTTCCAGCTTGTAGATGATCCGAAACTGTTTTCGTTGTTCAGAATCCGTCGTCAACGTAATTTGTGTGTGTGTCGTACGCACTCTCACTACCTCTATTTGCACTAGACGGGGCTTATCAAGAGCAAATCAGAGCGTGCACGCTTCGGATGTACACGGCATGTACTCATCCGCGCAGAGCGGCTGAGAAGGAGTGATATTTGTCCAATTATCTCTTCCGGATGCGATTGTCAACGACGGGGAGGTTGTGTGGATTGGCTCATGTAGAAAAGATAATTCCATTTGTCCGTTCGGAAGAGCGCAAGTCGAAATTTGAAGCGACCGGGGTCGACCAGTCAGTTGAAGTCAGCGCTCGCGTCGAAACGCATCGGGATGAAACAAAGTGACGCACCGGATTGTGATGACTCGCGGACAAATCAGTTCTCCAGCTGTGTCTCGGTAATATCGGTTTACCACGACGATGATGCTGATGAAGATCCAAGAACAGGTTCCTCGAGAAAACGGTCCTCTCGGCGCGTTCGGTTTCGAACATTTGTGTGTAATTTTTTCGAAGATAAAATGCTGGAATTTGGTCGCCACATGAAAGCGAAAGGGTGCAAATCAACACTGAAAGGACTGCTGCGGTTCGTGCCCCGGATCAAACAGTCATCCAAAGCGAAAGGATACGAGCACTTGATAACGGATGAAGAGCGAAGGTTGTTATTGTTACTGCCGTTTGTTATGTTTATTTTACTCTTTTTCCCAGCCAACAACGCGCTCTCAATGTTTGCACTTCGCGGAAATCTCAGTCCTAAGGTGCACTCTGTTATCTTTGCACGAGAGTAATTTAAATTAGCGACATACAACAGGCGAGTACTGTGTGTGCACGATTATTCAATTCTAAACCGAAATCAAAAGATGTTCAAATCAACTTACGGTTCCACCGTTTTTTGCTGTGAGTAAAGAAGTTCAGTGCTAACCATACAGGTATTGTTCTGAGATAGTGTTTTTCAAATTCGTATATAGATCTGTGTAGCTTGCCGGAGACTACAATCTAACTTTTGTATAATCGTTGATGTAATTACGAGGTGTGTGATGGTGTTTTTTTAATTCTGATCAACAGTGTCATTCAAACCTAACAAGGAAGGAATGCTCTGTGTCATATTCACGCCAATGGAACGTTTGTAAATTAGATCAATTTGGCGCGTTGCAGAATTTGTAATTTAAATCAGCTCATGTGTGGTTGGAACTAGACACTTCATTCTGCAATGATGTTAAATATGTCGAATCGGCGAACCTTATTCAACGTACAAGTTTCGTGTCCGTAAAGAAGTTATCAAAGTTGTTGATTTCTGTTCAGAAACCTTGTCCTTCCAAAGTTTTCGATATGATCAGAAAATCTATGAATTGGGATTTCGTTATCATATTGTCGTATGTAAGTTTGGAGCTCAGGGCTCTGGGATATGGAATGTAAATATATGGGTGCTCTGAGCTCTGGTCTAGGACTGATTAATTTTATATCGAGCAAGAAACTTAGAGTGCTCTAACTAGCCCGCCACATGCGATTCTCGTATGGTTACCACTATTCAAGAATGAACATTGCTGATCTTTTACTTCACCCGTTTTATATGCACAGTTTGTTCCACAAACTTCCACCATCTTCCCAAAACATCTTTGCTAGGGTGCCAATGAATGTATGGGAAAAAATCGACCCTAACATTTCAAAAAGTTACCCTATACAAAATGTTCACCACTTCGAAAAAACACCCTATGCAACATATCAGCTCAATCGGACTTAAGGGAGAGTGGCGCAAAGCGGTCAAAGTTTGAGTTTTTTCGAAAATCGAAAAATCACCCAAGGGGGAAGTAAAGGAAATCGGGGTTTTAAAAAAAAAATTTGATGCCAAATGTCTTAAAATTGCATGAAACGATGAGATCTAGTGTCATCTCGAAATTTTTTTTTTGTCAAAAATCGACACTATGGGACTCAGTTTTTTTCGGACTACGAGACGAAACATATGGTTTTGGGTGCCAATAAAAATAGTTATATCGATTTTTCATTCAGAGCTCGCTGCGAAACGTTGGTTTGCCCGATAATATACCCTATGCAAAACATTAGCTCATTCGAACTTGATTTATTAGTGCCGCAGACGTTTAAATTTAAGTCGAAAAATCACCGAAAATTTGGGTTTTCAAAAAATGTTTTCGGTGCCAAATGTCTTAAAATTGCATGACCCCTTTGGATGATTTTTCGATTTTCAAAAAACTCAAACTTTGACCGCTTTGCGCCACTCTCCCTTAAGTCCGATTGAGCTGATATTTTGCATAGGGTGTTTTTTTTTCGAGGTGGTGAACATTTTGTATAGAGTAACTTTTTGAAATTAGAGATGACCATTTTCATTGGCACCCTAATCTTTGCTTTCTCATCGAAAACTGTTGAAAGTATTTTTATACTGTCCATAAAGTCGAAGTTTTTTTCCTTGAGTGAACTTTGCAGGGAACCTGTGATAATCTAATGGCAATGCGGCATTGAGTGGGGTTCATAACTTCGCTGTTATTTATACTTTGAATATCAAAAGCAACAAATTGATATTCATCACATTCGAAATGATATTCGTTCTGGCAGTGAATTTTAGTCAAAATTCAAAAATAAAAAAAATTATTCAGGCTGAACTATTTATAGAACAAAAACGCTAGAGTTCGATGAAACGCACTTTGCGAGAAATTGCCAGTTATTTTATTTGGCGAGATGGTAACAACGGCATATGCAGAACGGAACGGAATCGTGACAAGCAAAAAACCGCGAATGATCCCTAAACGCTATACTGCAATTGATAAACAATTGCTTCTAGACTCGATGATCAAATGAACTACGTATCATAATCTTCCTTTTGCCTGCGTTGATTGAGAAGGACTTAAGCAGCAGTACAATAAAAGTCCGAACTAAATAAAAATCAACCGTACATAGCAGCCTCAGGTTAAAAGTAAACAACAGCTGATATTCATTTGGCTAAAATGAAATTCAATTCGGACGTCTTCAATGATCAAGACAAAAAAGACACTGGGTGGAAAAAGAAACTTCAAAACATATTGAATAACAAAAGTTCATTTGCTCATATTCACTGTCTGGGTCTGTCATTTTGATCTTCGTTTGGAATATATAGGTTTTCGATGCAACCTAGTCTAAAAATCATTGCATTTGAGCTTAGCGAAGACGATTTTTTTCAACACTGCTCTTACCCCTTTGCTTGATAAGTTCTCAAGTTATGCGGAAATTTGTGTTTCATTTGTATGGCAGCCCCCTTTAGAGAGCAGCCATTCCATGTTAATCCGATATAGTGGTTCTTAGATTTTCGCGAAAAGGGGTAGATTTGTTCTTTATCGCAAACATATAGACCCATATTTTTTTTGAATTTTGGTTAGGGTTACCATTTCCGTTTTAAGGTGATGCGAAAAATCACTTTTTCACTTTTTTCCTAAAATTATTTTTTTTCAAAAATTAGCCCAAGGGAGCTAATTTTTTTATATTTTTTCTAGAAAGTTGAGGATTTTTTCCATAAAATATCTCAAAATCAGAGATGTGTTCATTTTCTTTTTTAAGTTATGGTTTTTCAAATTTAAATGAATATCACTGTTTTCCTCTTTTCCCCATTCTCAAAAATTCATAACTTTTGAACTACCAAACCGATTTAGATGATCGATATATCAAATTAAATCCAATGAGACTTCTTTGAAAAAAATATTAGATTTGCGAAAACAAAAAAGAATTTTGTTTTCGTGATTATTGATTGTATCTGTTTTTAATAGTTTACGTGGTTTCGGGATCAAAGACGGTTTATTTTTTTAATTTTTTTCTTGAAAGCTGAGGACATTTCCGAAAATCAGAGATGTGTTCTTTTTCGTTTTTAAGTTATGATTTTTCAAAGTTAACATGTTTTTAATGTTCGTTCAAATTTTCTATGCGACTATACTATATATATGCAACTAGAATTCAATTTATTCGCTAGTGTGGTATTTTTTTAAGAAAGCTAGCTAAAGTTTAATCTGAATCCGTACAGTAGTTCAAAAGTTATGAATTTTTGAAAAAAGTCTTTTTTGGGATAGAGGGGAAAAATGATTTTTTGAACCATCGGTTAAATTTGAAAAATCATAACATAAAAACGAAAAAGAAAACACATCTCTGATTCTGAGATATTTTATGTGAAAAATCCTCAGCGTCTGAACATTATCTTCAGACAGAATGTTCGTATGAGAAGAGAAGTGTTTTTCATTTACATAGAATACTAAATTGATACGGAAAAGTTAATTTTCATTCATAACTTTTATTTTAAAAGTGTGCTAATTCCGCCTGAAATCAATTGTTATATCTGACGCTCCCCGAACTCGTAAAAAGAAAATGCCGCCAACGCGAATTATGACAGCTCTCATTTCTAACCTTTGGCAGGGATCCCTTTATAGTTATTGCGGATAATTTTTATTCTGATGAAGAAAATACAAAAATCAAGAAAAATCAGGAACATTTCAGTAAAATTAGGTGAAATTGAGTGTTTGTCAGGATATTAGAGAACGCACCGAAAAGTCTGGGAACTCATCAAAATCAGGAAGGTTCGAAGGTAGCAGCTGCGATTCATGCAAGAAAATTTGTAAAAGACAGGCCTTTCCAATTTAGGTAATAGGCACTGTACGATTCATTCATTAGTTTGTGCACCCTATCCTTGAAGTAACTTGAAGTAATATCAGAAAGAAAAAAAATCATGCTCATGCTATTTTGAAACCAGTCAGTACCATAATTACCATAACTTTCACCTATCCAATTGATCTAGAGGCGAATGAACTGCAAAGGTAAAAGCCTCTCAAATACAAACAAGGAAGGCAATCCAATTATGGATCCATTTTTTGACGTAGGACTACATTCTCATTTACATACTGCTTGAAACAGTTTAAAAACAGCAAGTGAATGACCCCGAGACAAAAGTCTCCGTTGATTACTAAGAACAAAAGTAAACAGGTGACATTGATAGAAAGGCAGGCGAACGACACTGAGTCAAAAGCCTTACTTCTTTCGACGATATTTTCGGCCAATAGTTACTGAAATGTCTTCAAATATCCTAAAATGTCTTCAAAATGTACTCACAAAATCAAATGTTTTCAAATCTGAATGTCTTCAAAATAAAGACATGTCTTCAGATCTGGCATCTCTGTGAAGAACATAAAATTTTAAACATTTCAGTCCATCTCCCATTCGCCGCTCTCCGCTAATGGTGACCGAATGATGACGTAATTATTCATGTAATATCATTTATTGCTCTGCACTTGTCTGTGCAGCGATTATTCGCTGTAGCTAGAATGAGACGATATATGCAGTTCAAAATTTTATGCAGGCACCGAGAGAGGTGTGTGATGTTAGGTACAGCTCGGATATGCAATCAGCAGGATTTGGTCCTCGCTTCATATATTCACTTGGTGCAAAAAAAAGTCGAATAGTCGATGAGGTGTTCATAGCTGAGCGTTCGATTAAGGTAAATTGGTAAAATAATGTTTGATTATCTTTTCCCTATTGCAATTGACAAAAAGTAGTTGGGTTTTTTGTCAATAAAATTGATAGCCCATTTCATCTGATTGAAGTCGGAAGTATGAACAATAACCGATTCTTGAACAATTCCATTCTCCTGGTTTCTAATCCTGGAATGAAAGTTGCCGATTAAGACTCTGGGTCTTCTATTGTTGACATTGTAGGTAACGACCATTAATTCCCCATTCCTTGAGAGATTTAAGGATAGAAGAATGCCATGCACTGCCGCATACTTTTAATAGATCATGAGAAATGATATTATTACGCATGTTCCTTTTAAGGCGTTACCAATAAGATGCTCAAGTTCGGTGAGGTAATCGTTGGTACTCTTTTGAAACACAAAAAGCGAATTGACAATTATCGAGGATTAACAGAAAAACAGCAAATTTCTCCAGGCAGTTATCAAAATTTTTCTTTCCAGGTTTTGGGATGGGAACCAGTAAACCTTCCTTCCAGTTTTTGGGGATTTCTCCCAGATCCAATATTTTGTTGAAGGGAAAAACGTGAGGATGTTTCTTTTTTCGAATGGGAGATATTTTTCAAAAGGGGATAACCGACATCACCAGAACCGATAAACGTAACCCAACGAATAGTCAACTTCCCAAATGCAAAACGTCCAGATATGTATCAAAGGAAGGAGGGTTTTAATTTTATGTGATATAATATACGGTTGGAGTACTTGAAGGAATAGGAACCCTGTGAGAAATTGTCTGCAAGATGTTCGGTAAACGTGATTGGATTATTTGTTAGATGATGACTGAAGGTTAGTTTGGTGTAGGGGCGACTTTCATTGTAATTTAAACGACTTACTTTGTCCCAAAAGCTTTTAGGAGGTTCTGTCTGAACTGATTGTGGACATGGAGGAATTCATTCAATTCATTCAAGCTGTATTTTTGACCACGTTTCTAGCGACTTCAAACTCAAAGAGCTGTTCCATTTTTCCGGTTCTTCTGTGCCAACCCATATCTGCCCAGCGTCTCATAGTTGCCCGTATTTTGTGTTCCCACCAAGGAACTGCTTAGTGACAGATTAGTTCGGGGAATGTAGTTTTCAGTATGGTAAAAATTTTGAAGAAGTCTTCTGGAGTAGAGTGTGATGTACAAATACAATAGTCAAACACTTCTTCCTGGTAATTGTGCCAATCGACAGATGCCGACAAAAGTTGCTGGATTCAGAGAGATGATAATGAGAAGATGATCGTTACCATAGCTATCATTTAGGGCCTCCCAAGATAACCGGGAAAAAATTATACGAGGAGAATGATTAGTACAATGAGCACATAGTCCGGATATTCAAACATTTAAGCGTACGAAGATAATTTATTTCAACTCCGTCCAGGCTGCCTCCCTCAGCGATAGATAGAATACCTGTAGCTTCGGTATCGGACAGATACAAGTTTTTGACGTAGGACTATGTCTTTTAGGAAGGTTGTTAAATCAGAAAATCGGTCACGTTTTTATGAAATAAAGTTAACGTTAATATTTTTTTTACTGCGAACGGATTCTGATGTTTTGCATACCAATCGAATCGGAAATTCTTTAATATTTGTTTGACAAGCTAGACATTGCAATTCCCTAGTCAATAAACGGTTTAAATTATTGAAAACTGGAAACATTCTCATTTTGAGTCGGATATTTTTGACACACTAAGGGAATAAATAAACGGGCACCGGGTTCATAAACGCTATGTTTTTACAAAGCTTGCCCTTCATAATCACCCAGAATTTTCTATTGGGCGAAGTTCTGACGAGTTGGGCGGATTTGCTTCCTTAGGCACAAAAACAACATCGCTTGTTTTGTACCACTCCATCACCGGTTTCGCTTTATGGCACGATGCCTGATCCGGCCAGTGTCACTTTCGTGGGCTAGCAAGGGTAGCAGACGAAGGCATTCTTCTTTATATATTTGGCCGTTTATGGTGCTGGTCGTTATGTACATTCAGGCGGGACTTGTCGACGGAAAACTCCACGTCGGGGATCGCTTTATTGTTTGCTGGACGAACCAGACGGAAGATTTGACCTTCTTGATCACGTCCTGAATCGAAAGGCTCGGATTGCGCTTGAAGTAATCCCTAATCTTCCTTGCCTTCACGGGATCGGTCGTCTTCGCTTCCGCTGTCAGCTCGCCGCTGGGTCTTCTGGGGTTCCTTTAACCAATTTACCACACGAATAGCCGATTGTCAACTGTAATTTTTCAACGAAGCGCTTCTTGCTTGGATAACCACTTGACAGATTGTGACGAAAGTTTGCACATGTGTACATTACACTCTAAACTAGTTTTACCCAAAATTTTATCATTTTTTAACCATGTAATAAAAAGATATAGAAATAATAGAAATTGTTTATATAGACACAATAGAAAGTGTTTCGGGAGAACAATTTTCAGATGCATCGTATTCATGTTTTAAAAACAAAACGGCAGAGCCAAACTGACATTCAGATAAAAACAACCAAAGTCATCGTTGAGTAGGGTGTGAAAAAAGACTGCCAGGCCTAATGGCAACCCTCGGTCAACACCCTTTCAATGAGAAAACATAATTCCTAGTAGAGATTTCTAGATTTGTTGCAGTCGAAATACAAGAATATGTTTGTTTTTTTATCTTTCAATAAATGTGCAATCCAATTACGTATCATTCGCAACTATCTCCCACCCCTTCTTGGAGTGTCCACATGAATATCAGCTCAGTGCTTTAAAATTATTGTAACATGCTTTCATTATCCCAAGGTGTCAGTTTTACCCACACTCCCATTTATTTTCCCTAAGAACATCGATTTGTGAATCTTATAGAAATTCCAGTTTTACTCAATAAATAATCAACAGATTCTGTAGTATGGTTCATGAAGAGTTTAAGAGTGGTTCTGTAACTATTTGAAGTCAAAGAAATATGGAAGGTTTTGAAAATATATAGAAAACTTTGGGGGTCGGTTTCATCCTGGTTTCCCACACATAAATTGTGAAGACTCTTGTCGATTTGGAGTGAGCACTGTACCTCTGTTATTGGCAAGCGGAAAATTTGAAAAACAGAATAAAATGCGTCTATCGTCACCAAGGTTCATGGAAATACAGAAGAATCCCAATTATCCGCGGAATAGTCTTGCAAGACCACCGCGCATAACGAAAATCGCGGATAATGCGACAATGGACTAAAAATGAGGTGCAAACACAAAATAACGATATTTCAGCATTTCAGCAACTACGTTTTATCAATACGGAAATTATTAAACCATCCATCTGTAAGGTCGTGTACACCAGTGGTCAGACTGGTGACTGGTGACTGAAACAAAAAAAACAGGTGCCTACCTTTCACTGACAAATTTCGGGAAACTCTATAGAATTACTATGGAACACACTTTCGCGGATAATCGGAACTCTACTGTATCATTACCACATAAATATTTTACAATGCGCAACCAAAAGAACAATCTTCTCACTCTGCCACCTTCACCCAACAGGTGGCTGGATGACTATTCCTCAAGGTATCCCGAGCTGTCCACCCGGCTTGGAGTACCTTACGTCCATTGACCAGCTGCTGGTGCACCAGAAGGTCGAGCTGCTCGAGGCGTTCACGGGCTTCGAGGCGGCTAACAAGTACACCGTCAAAAACACCATCGGCCAGAAGGTGTACTGGGCGGTGGAGGATACGGACTGCTGCACCCGCAACTGCTGCGGTCCGGCCCGTCCGTTCGACATGAAAATTCTGGACTACTACCAAAACGAGGTGCTGCATTTCTACAGACCGTTGCGCTGCCAGTCCTGCTGCTTCCCGTGCTGCCTGCAGTCGATGGAAGTGTCCGCCCCGCCGGGCAACGTCATTGGTACGGTGGAGCAAAACTGGTCTATTTTGAAGCCCCAGTTTAGTATTAAGGATCAGGCTGGCAGTACGGTGCTGAAGATCGAGGGGCCGTTCTGTACGTTCAACATGTGTGGGGATGTTGAGTTTAAGGTGAGAGCACGTCATGCTAGTTGTTTCTAACAGTTTTCACGATTGTAATCTTCTTTCCAGGTCGTTACCAACGATGGAAGGCACGTAGGTAAAATTTCGAAACAATGGTCGGGATTAGTACGCGAAGCATTTACCGATTCGGACCATTTCGGTATCAACTTCCCGATGGATTTGGACGTCAGGGTCAAGGCTACTCTGTTGGGTGCACTCTTTTTAATTGTAAGTGTTCTGTGTGAGATAGTTTCTAGGGTTTATTGTTATTGTTTTTTTCTTCTATTTGTAGGATTACATGTTCTTTGAGAAACCAGGCAACAAAGAAGGAGATCGTCCAGGAATGCTCTAAGTTTTATATTTGTTTCACAAGGGAATTTTCTCTCTGCATTTGCTACGAGCGTGTGGCTATCATTTTCAAAGTTACAAAATCAATGTTACTCACTGCTATGACAAATCGATCGTTGGTTTAGAAGCGATGAGAAGAAGCCATGGTGGCACAAAGCATCTCAAATATATAGTATAAAATAACTATATGTCACAACATGTGCAAAAACAAAAGAGAAAAATTGCTGTTCAATCTGTATTCATATTAAACATAACCAAGTGAATCATATGCACAATATGGTATAATTTTTTTACTATTTTTTTTGTACCTACATTGAACAGTGTTAAATAACTTGAATCAGATGCATAAATTTTCAGGTTAGTGAGACAACTTTTGTTTTCATATACTACTGTTAACTTCCATTTATTCTAACGAAAAGAATTTAGTCACCCAATTCCATTGTACTATACATCTACATTGGTTAGAAGGATGACAACGAAATACCAACTATTGTCTTTGCTATTATGTTTACTGTCTCGATTATTTGATGACATCCAGTTAGTGTGTTTATGGGGTCAATTATTAGAAATGGTGACACATTCTGCAGAGTCAAATTTTCTTAGTGCCCAGCAAAAAAGGATTTCTATTTGGGACTAAGAAAATTAGATCAAAATGTTTAATCATAATCGGATTATATCTTCCATGATGATTGTAGGAGAAACTTGCTATAGACGGATTTCGCGCCAACTCCACCAGATGCTGGCATGACCCTCTCAGAATTTAATGAAACTTTTTGGGCGTGAAGACCTTACCTAATTAAGCAACTTGGCATACTTAGTTTTCCGAAAATTTAGGGCTAAATATTTTTGATCATTTTATTATTCGAAAAACGTAAGTCCTACAAAAAAGTGATCCATGGAAGAGTTTTAGCAAAATAATTGAATTTTCAGAAAAAAAATACTGAAAACATGTTTTTTGAAATCCTACACTCAAAAAAAAAAAACGATTTCGAAAACTTAAAGTCGATTTTCTCAAAATGATCATCTCAGATTTTGATGAAATGGTGGATAAATGTTAGATGAATATGTGCCCTACAACTCTTCCATACATTGCAACTTGTGCGTACTTAAAGTAATATTCTAGTCTAGAAATTTGAAAAAAATATTATAGGAGGTTGTGTCCAAGATACGACCGCATTGTTGACGTAGAACTTCGCTGTTATTTTATAAAAGTCGCTTGTTTATACCTTCGGATATTATTCTATAATGCTGTTTTAGAAACAACTACTTAGTTGAATACTCTCTGATATGTTTTTTTTTTCATTGTAGAATCAGTTGACGATAATTGATTAATGATTCATTTTTGCCTTCGCGGAACAATACACTAGCTGATTATATGTCGCAATTTATTTCATGTCGATGCATTGAAAATTTACCTCGAATGCTATTCCGGTGGCCTTTTTCGCAATTGACATAGACTCGGCTTCAGTCGATTAAATACATATTGCACCAGCACAATTATTCCACATCTCATAACTACACCAATATATCTTTGGCACCGCGAGGAAACAACAACAATTACAACACTTGCAAGTATCAAATATCGTGCTACATGTTATTTAGTATTGCCTTAGTGGAATTGCACCTTTAGGCATCGTTCGTACAACGTAAACCAAGCGCCAAACAAGCGCTCGCCATAGCATGCATACATAGCCATACATTGGTGGCTTGAAACTACTAGGAATATAAACACTTCTCATTATTTTGCGCTATTCTCAAAAAAAAAACACTTCAAACACAGGCCTCGGATAAGGTTGCATTACTTTCTCATGCTCGAGATAAGCGCAGCTGTCACCCTTAGTGTAGGAAGTTTTGCTACTGACAAGCGAAACCTAATCACATACAAGATTCCAGAACGACATTTACTTTCTTGGTGACTAAACAAGCGAAATAAACTCTTTTTGTTAATATCAACAACCTCGAAAACAGTAGCATTGCTTCATTATGATTAAGATTAGCGCAAATGCAATCCTAGTTGAAGGCAGTTTTGCGACCGGCACGCGAACCCAAATAACTTATAACATTCCGGTACGACATTCAAGATGCTTGGTATTCCCCAATGAGTTTTTTGGCGCACAACCTTAATGCCTGCTTCGCCATAACGTCAGTTTAATGCGTTCATGCAATGTCAAAGGCACCAACGAAGCACTTACGATGACGAAAAACAAACAATGTTAACTGCTTGGAAAAAGACTGAATTATGCCACACAGCTTGTATTCTGCTGTAACACCCATCGATGCGAATTCGCTGATCAGTTTGTCATGATCGACCGCCTTCACCACCAGCGGGGGGAGCTTGAATCTGATTGCTGCCTGGGTAATGGCGTTTACATTTTCGACCGACGCGCCGAAGTCGCCAACTTAACTGTTTTTTTTTTCCCAAAATATTTTTTTTATTAAGGCACATGTGGCGTTAGCCTGACGGGGCCGGGAGTCCAATATTTTGACAATTTTTGTCTTACAACTATGTTAGTAATATGTAACCGATTACTCGCGGTTGGCTCGTGGTTAGTACTACAAGTGTTCTCATAATTGGTATGTTGCAGTCTTCGATGCTCTGTACGTGTGCCCGACACGGGCTACTTCCTATTGGGATGCAGCTGACCATTAATCAGCAACGCTCCCTAGTCTGTACCCCATATCTAGCGTGGTGCGTCTTTCTCGACTCGAGGAATCCAGGATAGAATGGTCACTAGCCGGCGCAATCATCAGCTCGTGTAGAGTTGTCATGAGCGGTACAACCTTTGGCTCTTGTTGAATGATCAGTGGACTGCACAACCTTTGGCCCGTGCATCTGTAAAGAGTGTGTGTATGTATTGCCGCGACTAAGTAAAAGTTTATCAACTTAACTGTTGTTCGATGCGGTGTCACACTCGCGAAGGCTCGGTTCAGTGCGAGCGCTTTTCACTGCACCAACATCGCGTGCGTCATTAGATGACGCTTGCCTCTAAATTTCATTGCCCCTGGCAATGCGTTCGTTTTTTGCAGGGCTCGAGACTGCCTTCCTCTTCTTCTTGCTCATCACACACTACGCGAGGTGTCCAATTTATAACGCGGAAAGAAAAACACGATACGAATAACGCGAAAAACGAACTGGAAAAAGCAGGAAGTGGGTTATATCTATGGTATAACCGCAATGGTGACGTAGGACTATCGTTGATTCAGTGATCATTTGAAGTTGAATCTGAATCCATTCTGAATGAATGAATAAATGAATATTTGGGGGACTTCGAAAACGAGAGCGTTACGTTGGAGGTACAAGGTCCTACGCATCCAATATTGGATACGAAAATATCCTACTAGTGAAGAAAAATGATCTCCAGAAGCTTTCCTGCTAATTACACATGATTGAAAAATCATAGAACCAAGTGTATTTGGTCACAGTGTTATATGGTTAGAAAACATTAAAATAAACTCTTTCGCTTGCATGGGAACTGGCAGATTATTTTGCAGCAGCAATATCTTTCCGGATTCTTCTCGAAGTCCACCACCAGTGGTTAATGCTAACTCGATAACCACCTGTTAATTGCACTTGATTGAAAAATCAAAACCAATTGTATTTGGTCGCAGTATTATATGGACAGAAAACGTTAAAATAAACTCTTTCGCTTGAATACAATTTGCAATTCCTAGGGGAACTGGCAGATTATTTTGCAGCAACGATCACTTCATTCCGGATTCTTCTCGATAACCAGCAAACCTAAAGAGTTGCGCGCGTGTATGTGTGTGTGTGGCGGTTGCTCCGATGTCTCAAACGGAACCAATTTTCGATGTTGGTATTCTCTCGGTCGACTTCTTTTCTCTTTCTGATGGATCGGCTTTCTGCGCTCCGTCACAGTCCCAAACAAACTGAATGCGTTTCAGGTTGGGTTAGGCCAGGTAATGAATCCCTTGATCCCGCACCATCCAGCTCGTCCAGCTCGTTCAACTCGTTCAGTAACGATGTTGTCTTGTCGATGTCCTCACGAAAAATGAATGCGTTTCATGATGATGATGATGTTGGATTAGAGAGGCTTTAAACTTTTCAGTTCATTCGCCTCTAACAATGAATGCGTTTCACCACCAGAATATCGCTTGAGTATGCTTTTTGTCCGTGACTGAATCGAAAGAAGGTGTGGTTTACGATGGCAATTTAGAAGGCAAACTAGAGGCGAATGAACTCTTTGAGTTTGAAACTTTCGGTGATTGAAAATTATATGATTTTCGCGATGCGAAACATTTTCCATTGCGCGCGCAAAATGTATTCGATACGAAAATATTCTACTGATGAGGGAGAATAATCTTCAGAAGCTTTCCTGTTAATTGTGATCGATTAAAAAATCAAAAAACCAAATTTATTTGGTTGCAGTGTTATATGGAAAGAAAACATTAGAATAAACTCTCTCGCATCAATGTATTTTTCAATTCCCAGGGGAACTGGCAGAGTATTTTTCAGCAACGATTAGTTCTTTCCAGATTTTCCTCGATACTCGAAGCCCACCAGTGGTTAATGCTAACTCAGCAACGAGTGAATCTTTCCGGAATTTTCTAGATGCTGAACGGCATCCAAACGAAGAGTTCCGCGCGTGTATGTGTGTGTGTGGTGGCTGCTCCGATCTCTTCCCGGGGAACCATTTGTGGCATCATTCTCCTCCTGATGGATTCCCTTCTGGCCTAAAGTGCACAAACAGGCTCTTGATGACACCGTTCATCAGCGCTCTCATGATGAACGAAGTTAGTTTCACCACAACAGCGACAACATGCTCCAATCGCTGTTCAATTATAACTGAGTGGGTTTCCGAGCGGCGCTCGCTTATATACCGATTGGTGATTTCAATAACCTGTTTTGAAAGCAATTTTAAGACTATTGAAACAAGTTTTTGGATCAAAAAGTAACAAGTATATAACGCGTAGACATTTTATCTTTCGAATGAAGTGTTTATCATACCATTTCGTTCAGTTGTTTAGGAGCTATTAACGCTCAAAATCTCGGTCTCCGGCGTAACGCTTTCGTTTTCGAAACTTTGATGGGGTGTAAACGGTATAGAAATGAAAGACGTAGTCCTACGTCAAAACCACACGACGATATCCAAGTTGAATTACCACTGGTAGGGTCCAATCTTGGATTGAAGCGCAGCGAAAGCAAAGTGAACTGGATTGCTCAACAGTCCGATGCCGAATGAAAGTTTGCCCCTCAGCGAGATCCACTGTTTATACTCTAGGCAAGTATTCCTCTTCATTCTTTTTCTTTTTTTTTGTTCACGGAGACTTTGAATCCTACGATTTCCCCTTCGTTGCTCATCGATAAGTTGCTCGCCATTGACAGCTCTGTTCGGGAAGGCACACAAATGGACAGAACAAATGTATGGGCAATTGGAAACGCTTAAAGGTTTCATGTATTTCAACCAGGATATTCTAATGTATAGTATATTAAACAAATCTTAGGGAATTTCCGATTCGTTTCGTATGTAAATCGCCTAAATCCGTTCGCGGCAAAAATAGTTATTAACGTTAACTTTATTTCATAAAAACGTGACCGGTTTCCTGATTTGGCACCCTTAATGGAAGACGTAGTTCTACTCAAAAATCAAGTTGTTTTTCCTTCATATTTCTGTAGTTAAGGCATTCAAGAATATACCCTACCAAAAATTATCGAAAATCCTGTTATCTACCGAGTTAGAGCCATTTTAGTGATGCTGCCATAACAATGGATTTCAAACGCGTTTTTTCTCGAAACAAGTTTTTTCAAACTGGCGTACACGATATCTCAAGTTTCACTGAACTGGTTCATGTCGATTTTTTCTTTCTTTATTATATTTGTAGCTAAGAGTATAAACAAAAACTGTTTTCAGCTACCTTTGCAATGATATTGATTTATCAGTTGGCTAACACAGCCTTCTTATTCTAATTATACAAATGTTGCCTTAATCTCCTCTTGAACAATCTCATATTCAAATTTTTCATTTCTAAAGGTAAAGCATTATACATTATAGTACCTTGATAAAACAATTTTTTTGAAGTCACGTATGTACATAAGATCTTGCTGTCTAGTATTATGCGAGTGTACCGTAGATACATAAACAAAGGTTACTTTCGCTTTGATCAAATTATGACGTATTTTGTGAACATGCAACAACATATTGTATTTACATAAAAGTTGAACTGGAAGTGTTACTTCATCATAAAGCGCTATTGATGGAAAACGGTATGGTAGGTTACGGATACATTTGATTACTTGGTTCTGCAATATTTTTAGAGGTTTCAAACCTGTACATCCCCATAAATAACTCATATAAGTGAGGTGTGGCATTATAAAAATGAATTATACAATTTCCATCCAGTATTTTCGCTAATAAATGGTCTTGCTTTCCGGAAGGCCAACACGTAAGATGTTATTTTCTTCATAACGTGAGCTATGTGGGGTTTCCATGATAAATTTGAATCTATCATCAATACAAGAAAGTAAACAGAATCTACGTTCTGCAGAGGCTCGAATTAGTTCTCAAATCTATTGAAGCAGTACTATTTATAAGCATGTAGCAAGATTTTTCAACATTCAGCTTTAACCTGTTTGTAGTTAACCATTGTAACAGTAAGTTCATATCAAATTGCATATTTCCTTCCAATTCTTCAATTATGTTCGTCTCATAAGCAAGACAAGAATCTTCCACATACAACTGTAAGCGACCTTTTAGAGGCAAGTTCCTACATGTACTTAACAAAAATTAGAAAAAGTAAAAAATTGAACCTTGAAATTTGATGAATCTTGGTGAACTATAACAGTTATTAGTGAAAACGTTCTGTGGTCTCTGATCTAGATAAGTCTCTATCAAATTTAATGCGGGTGCTGTAAATCCAATCATTCGATTTTTTTGCAATAGTATTGAGTAAGATATACAGTTAAATGCTTTGCTTAGGTCAAGAAATAGACATGTGACTTTTGAACCTCTATCTTTTGCCATATATAAAGTATTCATGAAGTCAGCAGAAACTGTTACAGTGTTCGATTTTTGCAGAAATCCGTATTGGTTTGCATTTATAATATTATTCTCGATTAGAAATAAAGGGTGTGTCACATCAAATTGCATCACGGAAAAAACGCTGTAGAAATTTAATTTTTAGGAATTATATCTTCAGCTTTCGCTTATAATCAGATAAGAGTGTATAGATTACGTTGGCCATGCTTCACTGTCAATTTTTCGTAAATTTGGAAAAATGTCGTCGAACGAAAAAGAGCGTCGTGAAATAATCCTGCGCACTCATTTCGAGAATCCGGAGTTGTCACATCGGGACATCGGTAAGATGCAAGGAATCGTCCAATCCACGGTCAGCAGAGTACTAAAACGATACTTCGAGAACCTAACCATCGATCGGAAGGTGAAAAACGGCAAAAATGGATTCTCCGTCAGTGAAAAAGATCACAAGCGCGTAGTTAAGCAGTTTAGACGTGATCCGAGAAGTTCGGTCCGGGATGTCGCCAATAAGCTGGATTTGTCAAGTTCATTCGTCCAGCGGACTTGGGCTTGGGCTCGAAGTATGAATGAAAAGAAAATGCCAAAAGTTGTTTAATAGTTTTAATTTTACTGTCTAAAATTTTCAAAAGGATCGGTCTACTGGGCGAATTTCTACAGCGTTTTTTCCGTGATGCAATTTGATGTGACACACCCTTTACTACCACTATTGAAACAGCAAGAGGGCCCTGCTGTTTCAATAGTGGTAGTAAGCGCTTCTGTAGGCACTCCTTAAGGTAAACCTGCCCGTTTACCGTGCCGGTCATCACGAAGGGGGCGCTCTGCTTTCCGCAAGAGCAGATCGCTTGCCACACCATGTACTTTTTGGCAAACTTGGATAGTTTCTGCTTGCGAATCTCCTCCAGAACGCTGAATTTGTCCTCTGCGGAGAAGAACAACAGGCCCGGCAGCTGACGAAAGTCCGCTTTGACGTAGGTTTCGTCGTCCATTACCAGGCAATGCGGCTTCGTCAGCATTTCGGTGTATAGCTTCCGGGCTCGCGTCTTCCCCACCATGTTTTGCCTTTCATCGCGGTTAGGAGCCTTCTGAACCTTGTATGTACGCAGGCCCTCCCGCAGCTTGGTCCGCTGGACGAATGAACTTGACAAATTCAGCTTATTGGCGACATCCCGGACCGAACTTCTCGGATCACGTCTAAACTGCTTAACTACGCGCTTGTGATCTTTTTCACTGGCGGAGCATCCATTTTTGCCGTTCTTCACCTTCCGGTCGATGGTTAGGTTCTCGAAGTATCGTTTTAGTACTCTGCTGACCGTGGATTGGACGATTCCCAGCATCTTACCGATGTCCCGATGTGACAACTCCGGATTCTCGAAATGAGTGCGCAGGATTAATTCACGACGCTCTTTTTCGTTCGACGACATTTTTCCAAATTTACGAAAAATTGACAGTGAAGCATGGCCAACGTGATCTATACACTCTTATATGATTATCTGATTATAAGCTGAAGATATAATTCCTAAAAATTAAATTTCTACAGCGTTTTTTCCGTGATGCAATTTGATGTGACACACCCTTTAAGCCATCTTCTCCAACTGCTGCAGTACGGTTGAGACTGATAATGGTTTGTGCAATGTCTGATTCTTCAACTTGTGTGAAATGAAGTACATTATTGTTGTCAATATTTTGAGTGAAATATTCATTTGTGGTTGGTATATTGACAGTTCCTACGTTCATAAAATATTCATTGAGAATTTCAGCTATACGGTATGCCGACTCAATTTTAATACTATTTTAAACTAACGCGTTATTTCCTTATTTTGAATTTTGCTTGTTTTGTTGAATACGACTTCATTTATAACAAACCATACGTTTTTAGGATCTCCTTTACAACGATCAAACTTACAATTATAATATCGAATTTTAGCATTTTTTGTTTTGTTTCTTATATTACTTCTAAGCCTTATATATTGACTCTTCAATTGAGCGTTAGTCAGATCGGTTTTGAGCTGTTTAAATAACTTATTCTTTTATATACATTCAAAGAGTTCCCTACTTATGTAAGGTTGCAAAGGTGTCTTGGATTCCGATAATTGATGAGTATGCTTGTTACTATTTATTTTATTGTTACAAAGATTCTCAAAATCTTCGCAAGAATTCACAAGTTCTCAATGTCTTTCATTTTTATATTTCATGAATAGTGAGTTTGGCTCCAATAGAACAAATAATTGTTTTATGATCAGATATGTGATTTTCGGTTTCATTGAGAATTATTGATATTTCATAATTAGAAAGATTCGTTATTATATGGTCTATGACTGTTGAGACTGTATTTGATATTGTTGTTGCATAACTACAGTTCAGTTCATTCAACATTTCATATCCTTGAGCACTTATGCGGCATTTATAATCGATAACAACAGTGTTTTTATGATCTAATAATTTGATATTCATATCTCCTAAAACAACCGTTCAACTGTATTTGTTCAATGTATCTTCGAACTTTTGAACGAAATCATTCACAGGATTATAAACACCAAAAGTTTTGATGTTGTGAAGTGATGTTATTTCTAACACACGTGATGTCCGACGGTAACTCATGGGACGTTTTCGGATTACAGACTGCCGCACGTTTAGGTTTTCATAAGACTGATTTTGTTTTCTCTCTTCACTTACCAACTAACTCCGGTGTATGTATTTATGTTCCCATTTTCCGTCCCCAAACTCAAGCCACCAACGATGTTTTCAAAATAAGTTAATGTCAACCATGTGTTTGACAAACAAATGTGCGTTGCAGCGTGAGCAAGGTTATGCCCATGTCGAAAGTAGGAAGTGGGTTATAAATATCAAATGTGTTCTGCAGCGTGAGCAATTCTATGCCCATGCCGAAAATATGGATTGGGTCATAAACATACTGCGCATGCTGTTTGGGTACAATTATGTAAATACGGAAGGGGTATCGAATAGGCATCGACCTTGTGTCTTATGGCCTAGTGAAGATTGTCTGTTAGGCAGTAATTTTGGATGTGCATGAATAAAATGAGTGCACGTAATTATAAGAAAGAAGAAGGGTGAGTAGAGATGCTACAGTGATCCAATAGTTCAACTATTAGAAAGTTATTGACATCATCTACCATTTCGAAAACTTTCTATGTTTTAATGTAGATAGTACAAACATAGAAACTCCACCGCCTCGGTCGGATCTACACGAATGGTATACATCGTAGTTGATTATATTGCAAATTTCATTGAGATAAAGCCACGTTTCAATCAAAACTACTACATGGACATGCTTCAAGTCATCGATCATCTGGGCCAGATCATACAGCTTACCACGACAGTTCCGTGTGTTAAGGTGCAAAATATTTAAATTCGACGAAGAGATCGCCACCGTATCATGCCGATGATCAATCTCGATTGATCCAATTGATCCACAATCGAAACAGAAGAAAACCGTTGTAGTGGTTACACACAAAAAAGATGAGGTTATTGCTCGGCCCCACGAGATAAATCTTCTCTCGATAGAATATGTACTGCTGGAGAGCTTTCGTCTCTTTTGGTATAAATGTACCCTTTGTTGAACCATGTGAATTTGTAGTTGTGCCCTTTCTTGTAACTTCGAACCGCTTGCAGCAAATTTTGATTTTTATGCGTTAAATGATGGTTGAAGTAGATTCGCCGATCTGTGGAAAAACCGAGATTTCGACACTACAGTGTGATTTTCTTCGCAGTGGTCATTATTTTTTCCTTCACTGCCCGATTGGAGAACTGAACCAAGATCGGTTCAATCTGTTTGGAATTTCGCGTTGGTAGCCGGGAGTTGGCAAGAATATCGCGAAAGAACAGCTCTACCTCAAGAATCTCGCTAATTTTATACACAGTTGCACAAAGATCGTTACCAACAGTTTTAATGACGTTCGATATGGGCATGTTGTTCGAGAGTTGTTCTTGCTGGATATAATTCATGTCACGGTCCACGGAAACTTACTGAGATGCCTGTACGTGATTGGCCTTCAGAGATGTTACTTCGATATCCATCTGTTTTAATCTTTCCGTCGCTGTGAAAAGATTTTCCTTAAAATTCTCGAATTCAGTATTTATTAATCCTTGGGACCGTTTAACTTCCTCCACTTCACTACCGAGTTTTTTTAGCTCGTCTTTCATATCCATGATGCTTCGCTGGATCTCATCTTAGGAAGACTGGATTTTAAGCTTTAGCAGTTTACGTAATTCTACTAGGTTCATATCGGCACTCATATTAATTACACTTTCTTGTAACGATCGTTTCGCTGGATTTTCTGAAGCGATCTGATTGTCCTTATTGACATCCTTCGTTGGGCTAATTTCCAATCGTTTTTGGGACTGATTTCTAGTTGTACTCGGCATAGAACACTTTAACATTATTGTGCATATGAACAATAGGTAATTTTCCACGTGGTGAGAGCGAAAGCAAAGACGTCTTGACTGTTCGAGAGCTCAACAAATTTATATGAATACAATCTGCATGCATCGCTCTATCGCATGAGCCTCTAAAAAATATATTTTTAAAATTTTACTATTTGTAAAAAATCGGAAAACGTAAAAATCGAAAACGTTTTTTTCAAAATAGATGTTCCTGACTTGTCCGAGGTTCATGCGTTAGCGGCATTTTTACTGATTCAAAATCTGTTCGATATTTTATAGACAACCAGAAGGGCTGGACTCGTGTACGCCATGGCACAACTTTTTTTTAACCCTCTCACTTCATCAGCTCATAACTATTCTAGGTACGAATATTTTGTCTTCGTTCAATTTTTGTTTTATTGTTAAAAGATAGATGAACAAGTGATGATGTAATGGATAGTAGAGATATTTGTTGTTTTATTTTAACGGAACTCGAAAAAACGTTCGAAATTCGTGTCTCTACACTAGAATACCACATTAAAATTTAACTAACAAAAGATTTTTCAAGATTCTCTATCATATCAAGATCTCTAGATATCGAATAGTTGTTGTAGCTTTAGGTATCTATTAAGAATCACTGTGGATATAGTAATAATAAATGGATCGTATAGATACCTGAAGGATGAATAAAATGGTTCTGCAGTTGTTTAAAAATTACCAGTGGTGACCGTCAGCAAATGTAAAGTGACGGAAAAGAAATAGCATTATTTCGTTTCTGCGTAATCATCAGAATTCAACAAAGAAAAGTGTTACATTATTTAGCAACATGAGTCAAGCCGTGATCTCCAGGATTTGAAGGATTGCAAATGCAGTATTGACCCCTAAAGAAGCGTCACTTAAAACACTTATTGAGTGTTTACAAGGTAGGTAAAAAAAGTATTCGACCTGGCCAAGAAATTGCGCCAATATGTCTTATTTTCAGTTTGCATCCTATAGTCCAGGGGTGGCCAAACTTTTGGTCATTGCGGGCGACTGATTGACCAAATGTCAGGTTGCGGTCTACCAACATTGATTGTATTATCGAATTATTAGAAAATGTATTTGTAAAATGTAAAACATTATTTTCTTTAATGCCTTATTATTAAATATAGGAGAATGTTTGAAGGAATATTTTTCATAAAAAATACTCCCAAGTAGAGTAATATATTTCTCAATTACCTCGCGGTATAAAAACTATCATTAGCGAAAATAAAATAACATTGGTACTATTGAAAATTAATACTCCTTTTTCATCGAGATAATGTACTTCGCTACCAGTCGATCGCAATAATAATTTGTATTTGTATTTACTTCCCTTGGTTTGTATTACTTCCCTTGGTACCGTGTTATCTGGATCTGGATCCCAGTTACTTGTTTACAAAACTGTAGAGTTGTTTCAACGATCATCCTACGGAATTGTGAGGTTATGTATTACTCAACAAACAATTATTTGCTGTTATTAAACTAGTCAGTTGAATAACCATCGAACAATAGTATTGAGTGCCTAATAAGAGCATACTGAGCTATACTTTATATAAGAGATTATTCAGACCAAATTGAAACCGTTATTCAACCATTGATATTTACTTGTATAATATGCCAGAGAAACGTTATAAAAATTTCTTAAGTGCAAAGCAGCTTTTGTACAGCTCATGACGGACTACTGAAATAAACTTTTGCTGCAAGCGTTTGTTATGGTAATTTTTAACTGCTTGGCTGCAAAATGTATTTTAAGGTGTTCTAACGGAGCAAATGGTTTGATAGAGGATCATGAGTTCAAATCTCGACCATTTCATTGTTTCTTTTCAACAGCTCATCAAAAGCTGAACAAGTTTTTTCTGGTAGCTGTAAAAGACTCTTGAAAATGTCTGTCAATGTGCTAAAAAGTAGATTCTATTTAAAGAAAATTGAGAAACTGATGCAGTCTAACAAAGATCACCTGCAGTCACCGTAGACCTAAACAAATCAAAATATGGTCAAATAAACGTTTCCACAACACCTTGATGTTGGATTAAGATTTTCTTGTTTACTTTAAACAGAATTCAACGACCAATATTGGCTGTAACTTGATAATTTCTTTTGACAATAGAAGTTTTAATGATAAACAGTTCAGGCATTATTAAGCATAGAGCTGAACGAAACTATCATAAAAACGTCATACTGATGAGGAATTGTTAGTTGGGCATATCTCTAAATTGAAGTTCGGACCGTCATGGGTAAATATTTGTATATAAAAGAAGGATTTTCCCACGTACGTGTAAAATACCATCACCGGAGAAAGGCTCATCAGATCAGCACGTTCAACATATTTTGAGTTTTTCTTCACACAAATTAGAATGATAGAGTATTTAAAAAATTGACTCTGCACATCGTTATATATAAAACAAGGATATTCAGAATAAAAAGGAAAAATTTGAAAATAAGAGGTACGCTTATGTATGTTTCGTTGTGAAAATCATCAGATAATTTTTACAGATCTGAACGATAGCATACAAACTCTCTTAAAAAAAACAGAGTGGCGCATTAGTCACGCAATGCTCTCTGTTGTTCGACTGCTGTCGTAGAGGTGATATATATTAGAGTGCCAATGAAAATGGTCATCTCGAATTTTAAAAGCGAACTTGATTAAAAATGTTGATTCCCACGAAAAACTACCTTACCCTTCATTTACTAGTGTCGCACAGCGGTCAAAGCTTGAGTTTTTTGAAAACCGAAAATCACTCAAGGGGAGATTAAAGGAAATCGAGGTTTTCGAAAAAAAATTTTGATGCCAAATGCCTTCAAATTGCATGAAACGTCGAGATCTACTGTCATCTCTTAAAAAAAAAATTTGTCAAAAATCGACGCTCCGGGACGAGTTTTTTGAAAATCGAAAAATCACCCAAGGGAGTAAAGGAAATCGGGGTTTTCAAATTTTTTTTTGCGATGCCAAATGTCTTAAAATTGCATCAAACGTCGAGATCTAAACCCCTATTCTGTATTTTGATCGATTCGAAATATTTCGACCTAGTTGATAAAACTTCATTCTGTATTCCGTTCGAGTAGTTTTTGCATTTCGTTCGATCTGTTTTTCTTCGAACATTAAATGGGCAATACGTTCGAAATAAGGAACGTAAAATTATAACTCGAACGAAATAACGGTTTCGAAAGAAATGGAAATCCGCCGGAATACTAAACAGGGCTTCTAGTGTCATCTCGAAAAAAAAATCGTTAAAAATCGGCACTTTTTTTTCGAAGTACGGTACGAAACGTATGGTTTTGGGTGCCAATAAAAATAGTTATCTCGTTTTTTCATTCGGAACATGCTACGAAGTGTAGATTTGCACGATAATATACCCTATGCAAAATATTAGCTCATTCGGACTTCATTTACTGGTGTCGCAGATGTTAAAATTTGAGATTTTTGAAAACCAGAAAACCATCGGAAAAAAAAATCGGTTTTGAAAAAAAAAATTGGTGCTAAATTAAATACAAGCTATGGTCGAACAACTGGATGTGTGAAAATCATATAACGAACAATCTGGCTAAATAAATAAAAACAGAAACTTACACGGATAGATATCTCCTCTCACTACACATTATAAAACTATCACGGCAAAAGGTAAAAAGATATTAAACTCATTGTATTTGAGAGACACTATCCAAGATCAGCTGGCGGACGCCTAGGAATAGCCGCGCGGGCGATCGGTAGACCGCGAACTACCCTTTGGCCACCCATGCTATTGTCGGAGTAGACGAGATTCATTGAATAATTCACATTCGTTCGTTCAAATATAATCTTATAGAAATCATTTCCCCCAGTGGCATTCTTTTGCTTTCACGTGCTACAAATCCCGACACAAAAGAGAACGATACAACTCTGCATTCGTGTTGATCAAAGGCTATCTGAACCAGGCCTTCTTGAAAATATTTTCCTTAAACCATCAAACTGTCGCCTGCAAAGTTACGAGTTGAAAAATTACATGACACGTTAGGGAAACAATTTAGTTTTTGGACCCGCAGCTTTGGAGATGGAATTTTTATGGTTTGGGGAGAGTTTTCTCAAAAAGGCCTGGTTTAGATAGTATACCATCAACACGAATGAAAAGTCAGAAGTGCAGCGAAGTACTTCTGAATCATTCACTGATGTTTTTGCATCAAAAACAATATGATAATTGAGTAATATGACATCAATTCATAAAATCCGGAAGGTCATGGCATGGGCTTCAGATTCTGGACTGGTCAACTTGTTTACCAGATCAAAACCCTATAAGGAATGGATAGTAGATGCAGCTTACAAGCAGTATGAGTGATTTGAAGAGCTTAAACGAGCCGTATCCTCTGCGTAGAACGAGATACACACTACAACATGGTGCAGCTTGGTCGAAACCGACCCGAATGGGTTATTTGAACTGATTGAGAACTAAAGATGACCTATGAATTAGAAACTCATTGTAATTCATGTGAAATTGACGTTAATTTTGTAAAGGAGTGGGAGTTTCTCTATCTGGTTCTATAGTTATGAAACACTGGAATTTTTGTTTTTTGAATGTTTCGCGCCTGAACATAACCATAAAATTCAAATGGCCAGTCTTATAAATGATGACAGTTATTGTAATCTGCACTACATACTTCCATTCAACCGATTTCTTACATATCTCTGGAAACTCAGAAAAATGGAGTGGTTCTATAGTTATGAAACGCAGTGTACTATCAAACAAGCAACTGATCACTTTACTACCAGTTCCCCAACGTTCTTCGCTACCGCCGCTACGGATTCTACATTACGAATTTTACGAATGTGATCTGTTTTATTGTGCATTATCCGATGGGGAAAGTGGGTTTTATTCTTTTTCATTTTGTTGATATGTTGTGCTGGATTATGTCTTTCCATGATGTATTGTCTAACAATTTTGAACAATTCACCAGTATGGCACGAAACATTGGTGGCCCATCATTTATTCCCCGTGGGAAGAGCACCTCTAAATGAAACAGTTACGGGTATGACATATTACTTGGAAAGTAGTGGAATTCTTTGTTTGAATCTGCGAAGTTCAACCCAAATCAATGCGGCTTAACATTTCTGAGAAATTGATCCAGATAAGTCTGTGCATCATTGTACTGCGCGCAATGTTTGTATAATTCGAAAACAAGAGATCCTCGCCAAAATGAAAGCGTCATAACAAATGTTTCGAAAAATTCCAAATCTAACGTATTTCCCCCAGTCGTAAGTATTATCACATTTGTGTTTGTATTCCAGCCCGATGCGGAGAATGTATATAATATATAATTTCTCAGTATGCGCGTATTCATCATTTGGTGGCGTTCCAGCAAGTGTGATCGCATTCTTAATTCCCGACTCGAATTAGTCAGTGCCGGATCGTTGATCGCGAAAGTAGTGGTCTAGTGAAGCTGTTCAAGTTCAAGTAATCACATCCAGTTCCTGTCGGTGGCAGCAGTCGGCTCGAGATGGAAAAAAAAGTTGCAGAGATGAATGCTGAAAAAGTGGAAAAAGCGGAAAATTTGGTAGATTTGTTAATTTCATTAGAATAAAATATAAAAATCCCGGGAATCGATTTAATGTGAAGTTGTGTGTAGTAACAGACATAAAGTTATAACTATATCTTCGTGCAAAGAGAGTCTAGCCGAGAATTTGACCAGAAGAAGGACGCATAATTTTCGTGTTTTCTGTGTAATTTACATAGTTTATGTCGAGGGTTTGAGTGTTATCAAAATTAATTACCATTTGTGCGATACACTTGTACAAAGTGTACCATTAAGACAAAAGCAGAGAATATCGCACTTGGTATTCCCAGTGATTTCAGAAAAGTTCTATAGTACTCATTTGCTTATTGTTCGATAAGAACAGCGTGATCCGCCTGTTCATAACGTTGGGGAACGGGAGATAAGACGAACCGGTTGAGAAAATTCGTTTGTATCATTGCAAAGGTTTTTTTTATTTCAAAACATAAAATTTATATATATAACAATGGATTTCTGTCTGTCTGATTCTTATGGACTCGGAAGCTACTGAACCGATCGACATGAAAATTGGTATGTAGGGGTTTTTGGGGAAGGTTCCTATAATAGTTCGAGACCCCTCCTCTCCCCCCTCTCAAAGTGGGGCTGCCATACAAGTGAAACACAATTTTCTGCATTACTCTAGAATTAATCAAGCAAATGGAGCCAAATTTAGGATGTGACGGTTTTTGGGTTCGAGAAATGTTTCTATAATGGTATGACACCCCTTCCTCCTCTGAAAAGGAGGGGAAGGGGTCCCATAAAAATAATGCACACATTTCAACCAAACATATTCCGACCAAACATGACAATTGAAAGTTTTCGAAAAACTCTGAAGGAAAATGGGAAAATTCGAAAAATTCAATTGGTATGTGTTCTGCAATTACATATTGATAAGCGTTATTAGTCCATTTAATGTTTGCAGTAACGAAATTGATCTTCTTTCGAAAATGGAAATGAATTTTAATGTGATAAAACACACTCCTATATCGTCTTCTATCTATATAAATAAAAATGGATCGCCGAATGTGTTGATAGGAGCAAAACTCGAGAGAGGAATTGTCTGATTTAGGGCTATCTCAATCAAAAATTTATTCCATGTAACGGAGAAACATGTTATTTGCAAGTGGTTGAAAATCTTGAACGAGAATTGTATCTGAAAATAATCTGATATTATAATGTCGAGTTTTGGTAGAAGTACTGAAATTTTATTGTAAACATAATTTTAAAGGGTAGATTAGAAGATCAATCAATGAACAGTTCTGGGATTGGACCCATGAACGTGCGCTTAGTAAGAAAACGTGGATGTGATAAGGAAAATAATTTTTTTTTGTCAGCTAGTTGATCATGAAATCGAAATTTTTTTTTTCTCATTTTCGGGCAGTGTAATAATTCCTAAATAATTTGCTTCATTCAATACAATGCGTCGCAGTATAAGTGAGATCAGAACGGATTTGTCTCGATATATTGTTTTTTCGCGGAATTTCGTTTCTCCATGTAAAAATAATACATTTTTACGTATTGTAGCCAGAAAATTTCAGCTATATCGCGCGTATAAAGTTTGATTTCAAAATTCAATTCCCTGATGGTTATATTTCGGGTTTGAAGTTAACAGAGAAGCAATATTAGGTATGTACGGAAAAGTAAATTTTTTTTGTGAGTGGAAAAATTAAATTATTGAAATAATTGTACTGGTAGGGTGAAACGGACAGTTGCCAGTGGGAGGAATACCCTGCGTCTCTAAACGGAAGTCAAATCGCTGAAGGTGAACTGTCTAGAAACTGATTGGAACTAAAAGCGAAATAGTTCTAGGTGGATTAATGCGATTTTTTCATCGTTTAACAGACGGATTTGTGAAGAATTTAGAGCTTGGTTGAATAAAATTATTCCTCTCACGAGCGACAAACTTCTACTCTTGGTATAACACAAACCTGTCCATATCCCCCCACTATATGTACACATTACCTGCATCTAAACAACGAAACTGCTTTTTGGTCTGTTTCAATTTCAGTAATAAGGATCGGAAAACACTTTTTTGTAAAACATTTGGCTGATTATTTCGAAAATATTCACAATGTTTTTACTGGAATAAGAAATGGCCGGAAAGTTGAATCTTTTCTGTAGGATCGGGATAAAATGGACCGGTAATATACTGTGCTAGCGCAAGATTACACGTAGAAAGATTATGATTTTCAGATATCGTTCACATTTTCCACGTTTATTAGCGTTCAGTGTTATATGGTGGTTCAAATAATGTAGTAACAATAAGGAGCGGTACCCATCAACATAAATATGAAATTCAATAGTAGATTATTTAAATCGACTGCTTCCGTTATACTCTCAGCTCTCCAAACGATAATGTATAAATCAAAATATGGGTTTCAAAAGAGCGAATTTATAAAGAGTAGCATTAAAATTGAGACATCGCTTTTGATAAATTTGTAACCGGTAAGTTTCTTCGTTTTTTTTTCAAAAATGAATGCTTCTGCAAAAATGGTTACAAATTTAATATGCAAAGTATTGCCCATCGCTAGTCACAACGTTTTCCCATCTTTCTAGCAATTCACGGATCCCTTTGCGGAAATAATCGGCCGGTTTGTCGGCTAACCACGAATCGATCCAACCTTTGAGTTCACCAAAATTGGAGAAGTGTTGGTCAACCAGACAATGTTGCATCGATCGAAAAAGGTAGTAATCGGACGGAGCAATGTCCCATTTCAGCGTTTCCAAGCAAGTTTTGACCGGTTTCGTGATATACAGCCAATCATTGTCGTATTGCAAATTAACTTTATCGTGTCTTTGCTCGTATTGTGGCCGTTTTTCCCTCAGTGCATGGCTCAAATGCATCAACTGTCGTCGGTAGAGGTTCCCCGTAATGATTTCATTTGGTATTAGCAGCTCATAGTTCACCACACCCAGCTGGTCCCACCAAATAGACAGCATAACCTTCTGGCCGTGAATATCCCTCGCGGCCGTCGATTTTGATGCATGGCCGGGGTATCAATACGTTGCCCGACGTTTAGGATTGTCGTAATAGACCTATTTTTCATCACCAGTAACGATTCGATGCAAAAAATTCTTTCTTTCATGCCGTTGGAGCAGTTGTTCGCACGTGAAAAAACGGCATTCGACGTCTCGTGGCTTCAATTCATACGGCACCTCAATGTGCTATCTTTCGGATCATTCCCATTGATTTTAAACGTCCGGATATGGTTTGCTGAGCTACTCCAAGTGTATCTGCAAGTTTTTGTTGCGTTTGTGATGGCTTTTGATCGAGTAAAGCCTCCAATTCTTCATCTTCAAACCTTTTTTGGCAGTCCGGAGCGTTCTTCGTCTTCCATGTCAAAATTACCACTTTTAAACTGTGCAAACCACGTCTGACACGTTCGTTCAGTTGGAGCATGGTCACCATAAACTTCCACCAAAATGCGATGACTTTCCGCAGCTTTTGAAGTAATGAAGTTACACTCCCCGCAAAAACACTCTCGTTGGTACGAAATTCGACATATTCGAAGTGGCAACAAACTGTATTGTTTACGCTTCAACTTTTTGACATATAATGAAAAAGACGCGCAATGACAGTAGCTTTCTAACGAATGTTTGGAAATTTGAGTCACTGGAATAATAATCAAGTTACGTTGTAATCTGTGGTAAAACCGAAGAAACTTCCGGTACACCTAATAGAAAACTTCAATTCGTTGAATTTTCCATGATATTCATGGATTAACTCGCAGAGTTATTGAGTTCATTTTTTTTTCTAAACCCTTTTAGTTTCCGCCACCCCCATCATATTCTGAGCTGGAAGAAACAATCATCAAACAACCCGGACAGCATGCCGCACCAACGCAGCAACCATCAGTACCGGAACTAGCCGGATTGGAACATCTGGTCGAAACAGAAGCGATTGTTTTTAAACAGGAGTTGCACATCGCTCAGCTGGTCTGTGGCTGCGATATGCCTATTAATTTTGATCTGATCGACGAAAACGACCGAATCATTTACCAGATACAGGAGCAGGAGGATTTCTGTGCGAGAAACTGCATGCCCCAGGGACTTCGGACCGAGTCTAATATGGTCAAGACGAACGGATTAATAGCGCTTCGGTTCAGAAGAGAAACGCGCTGCGTGATGAATTGCTGTTTACCCTGTTGTTGTTATCCATTGCCATTCAGCAGAGAGCGATTGACCGTTTCGAGCGGAATAGGCATGGTGTATGGGACTGTCCAGCATGATTGGTCCGCATGGAGGTCACGTTTCAGTGTTCTGAACAAAGAGGGGAGCGTAGTGTTGAAGATCGAAGGTCCGGGATGCAATTTTGGCTTCTTTGGCGATTTACATTACAAAATTGTTACTCCGGGAGGCGAAGTGATTGGAAGCATCGTCAAACAGTGGAGCGGATTACTCTGTGAGGTGGTAAACGATTTCGACAATTTTACCCTCAATTTCCCACGTGATCTGGACGTTCCCGTGAAGGCTACACTGATTGGAGCTGTCAAATTAATTGTATGCGCATGAACTAAATCTTTAGAGTGGAGTGGAGTAATATATTGTTTGTTTTTTCAGAATTTTCTCTTCTTCCAAGGATCGTTACGAAGATTAATCGTGGGCGTTACATATGGTTGTTGTAAAGCCATAGCCCAACCGGTACACTAGAATCGAAGAACGAAGTATTTGGTTATCATCAGTGATTTATGATAATTTGTATAATGTTAGTTTGTGTTGCGTCTACTCATTACATTACTTATTGTATAATTATAAATTTTGGATGCCGAAGTCACTCGTTTTACTCTGGAAGTCGCCTTACCTTTTAGCCTGTATTTCATAACCGAGTCGATAACAGAATAGAATACGACTGCAAATCACATCTAATTACAAACTATAGTCACGCTGTTCGCTTTCGGTAATAGCCACGCTCGAGCCATCTCACGTCATTCGCCGTGCAGTAAAAGATTTTTATCTCCCCAATGTTCGAAACCTCGTTGAGAAAAATGACATATTGAAATTATTGCAGTCAAACTTGGTCATTTCTTTATGAGATCCTGGAATGCTACACCATTCAATCATTATTGCTAGTCTTCAGAAATCTTTAGTGTTGCGTCTGAGTTCGAATTTCAGAAGAATGGGTCCTTTTATGTATTTTTTTTCCATCCAGTATTATAGTGACTTTCAACACTTTTGGCTGGTTCGTCACTTCGGAAGAATGTCGGGAGTAAGAATTGTAATCGTGACCTTCAGCGTGAGACCGCCAGATCGCATCCACCCCCTTTTATGTAAATAGCGTCGAACAGAATTTTCCTCGTTGCTCGAGTCATATTTTTTTTTATTAGAGTATTTGATTTTTTAGTACGTATTGAAACATTTTCTTAGATATAACACCAGTGGCGTAGCGAGACCGGGTCACACCCAGGGCGGACGTCACCCCTCTAATCAATCTTCGGCAGTAAGACTATCTTTTCGTAATCCAATGAAAAATCAAATTTTCCGAACCGAGAAACTTTTTTTTTCGAAATAATAAAGGGTGTGTCACATCAAATTGCATCACGGAAAAAACGCTGTAGAAATTTCGTAAAATTGGAAAAATGTCGTCGAACGAAAAAGAGCGTCGTGAATTAATCCTGTGCACTCATTTCGAGAATCCGGTGTTGTCACATCGGGACATCGGTAAGATGCTGGGAATCGTTCAATCCACGGTCAGCAGAGTACTAAAACGATACTTCGAGAACCTAACCATCGACCGGAAGGTGAAAAACAGCAAAAATGGATGCTCCGTCAGTGAAAAAGATCACAAGCGCGTAATTAAGCAGTTTAGACGTGATCCGAGAAGTTCGGTCCGGGATGTCGCCAATAAGCTGAATTTGTGAAGTTCATTCGTCCAGCGGACCAAGCAGCGGGAGGGCCTGCGTACATACAAGGTTCAGAAGGCTCCTAACCGCGACGAAAGGTAAAACATGGTGGGGAAGACGCGAGCCCGGAAGCTGTACACCGAAATGCTGACGAAGCCGCATTGCCTGGTAATGGACGACGAAACCTACGTCAAAGCGGACTTTCGTCAGCTGCCGGGTCTGTTGTTCTTCTCCGCAGAGGACAAATTCAGCGTTCCGGAGGAGATTCGCAAGCAGAAACTATCCAAGTTTGCCAAAAAGTACATGGTGTGGCAAGCGATCTGCTCTTGCGGAAAGCGGAGCGCCCCCTTCGTGATGACCGGCACGGTAAACGGGCAGGTTTACCTTAAGGAGTGCCTACAGAAGCGCTTACTACCACTATTGAAGCAGCACGAGGGCCCGACCATCTTCTGGCCGGATCTCGCTTCGTGCCACTATTCAAAGGACGTGTTGGAGTGGTACGAAGCCAACGGGGTCACCTTCGTGCCAAAGGAAATGAACCCGCCCAACGCGCCGGAGCTTCGCCCAATAGAGAAATATTGGGCGATTACGAAGCAGGCCCTCCGGAAGAACCCAAAAGTTGTCAAATCGGAGGCGGACTTCAAGAGAAAATGGATTTCTGTTCAAAAAAAAAACTACAACCTGACGTTGTACAGAACCTTATGGACGGGGTAAAGAGGAAGGTACGAGCATACGGCCTTGGGCTTGAAGTATGAATAAAAAGAAAATGCCAAAAGTTGTTTAATAGTTTTTATTTTACTGTCTAAAATTTTCAAAAGGATCGGTCTACTGGGTGAATTTCTACAGCGTTTTTTCCGTGACGCAATTTGATGTGACACACCCTTTAGTGGCACGAAGCGAGATCCGGCCAGAAGATGGTCGGGCCCTCGTGCTGCTTCAATAGTGGTAGTAAGCGCTTCTGTAGGCACTCCTTAAGGTAAACCTGCCCGTTTACCGTGCCGGTCATCACGAAGGGGGAGCCCCGCTTTCCGCAAGAGCAGATCGCTTGCCACACCATGTACTTTTTGGCAAACTTGGATAGTTTCTGCTTGCGAATCTCCTCCGGAACGCTGAATTTGTCCTCTGCGGAGAAGAACAACAGGCCCGGCAGCTGACGAAAGTACGTTTTGACGTAGGTTTCGTCGTCTATTACCAGGCGATGCGGCTTCGTCAGCATTTCGGTGTATAGCTTCCGGGCTCGCGTCTTCCCCACCATGTTTTACCTTTCGTCGCGGTTAGGAGCCTTCTGAACCTTGTATGTACGCAGGCCCTCCCGCTGCTTGGTCCGCTGGACGAATGAACTTCACAAATTCAGCTTATTGGCGACATCCCGGACCGAACTTCTCGGATCACGTCTAAACTGCTTAATTACGCGCTTGTGATCTTTTTCACTGACGGAGCATCCATTTTTGCCGTTCTTCACCTTCCGGTCGATGGTTAGGTTCTCGAAGTATCGTTTTAGTACTCTGCTGACCGTGGATTGGACGATTCCCAGCATCTTACCGATGTCCCGATGTGACAACTCCGGATTCTCGAAATGAGTGCGCATGATTAATTCACGACGCTCTTTTTCGTTCGACGACATTTTTCCAAATTTACGAAAAATTGACAGTGAAGCATGGCCAACGTGATCTATACACTCTTATCTGATTATAAGCGAAAGCTGAAGATATAATTCCTAAAAATTAAATTTCTACAGCGTTTTTTCCGTGATGCAATTTGATGTGACACACCCTTTATTATTTGGGAGTGACCTTTTTTTTTTTTCTTCGCATATTTGTATATTTTAAAATAGTCGGGTGAGGAAGTCAACAAAATCTAACAGAAATGGCAAAACTTGTGAATTACTTGAAGGATGAATAGTTAATATACAATTCTATAAAATTACGGTAGAGGTTTTTGATAGTTCAGAAATTAAGAAAAAATGGGAAATGGGAAACAAGCATTTGAAAAACAGGAACACTGGACTCTTTTTTACGCGATTTTTTTCTGTGATTTTTTTTTCACGCATCTTTTACACGATTCTCTCAAAATTACGCGATTTTCTTGAAATTTCGCGACCTCTATTTACGCGATTTGCCTATTGTCGCCTCGGTGCGAAGAGAAATTCTGCGAGTGCGCCTGCGAGCGTGGTTGTGATAAGCGCCAGGGTTGCTATGATGAAATCTGTATTTTTGGTCTGAAAAAATCTCTCACTCATCACAACTTATTCGGGTAAGTTTTTATCGAAATTTATAGATATCTTGTGGCCTCTTCAGATACTGTTCGAAATCACCAAAGTCTGATCATGATATCTAAGATCCACCTTATATCAATAATCCACAGCATCATCGAATCGTTCAAATGAATCAAAGTTCGTTTCTCTGTGTGGATTCGGTTGTAATTGAACTTCTTTTAGTAACGTTTACCGAGGGTTTCCAGTAGGGACCATCTTTTTGCGGACTAATTCACCATTTTCAATGGTTTTAACTTAAATATTTCCTGAATTGAGTTTATTTAATTCGTTCACTTTGGGCTGTACGAAATACAGGGTTTTCCATTTCGGGCTTCCGAAAGTATACAGTCCTGCGCTAACAACCGTTTGACATAGCTGTCTACCAAAGCGTCATATCGTCAGTTGAATGTCTGGCATTTTACAATATGGATCGTTTTAGCATCGCACAACGTGTTAATTTTGTTAAATTATACTATAAAAATGATAAAAAACCAGCAAATGTTTTTCGAGCATTACGGACGGGTTTTGGTCGTCATGGACGGCCTACAGAGCACACAATTGCTAATGTAGTGCGTAAATTCGAACAAACTGGATCCGTAGCGGATATTGTGAAACCTGTGCATCATCGTAATGTGCGTTCGGCCGAAAATATTGCTGCTGTTGCTGCCAGTGTGGAGGATGACCCGAATGTATCGATTCCACGGCGTGCTCAGCAATTGGACTTGTCAAACACATCATTGTGGCGAATTTTGCATTTGGACTAGCACCTACATCCATATAAAGTCCAACTGGTACAAAAATTAGAGCGTGGTGACCATGGAATGCGTCGGGCATACGTCCATTGGGTGAACGAACAACAGCAGCAAAATGCTGAATTTTCGCATCAAATTTTCTTCAGCGATGAGGAACATTTCGAGCTCGGTGGCTATGTGAACACCCAAAATTTCCGTATATGGGGCTCAGAAAATCCACACGTGATTGTTGAGAGGCCATTGCATCCGCCAAAAGTCACTGTTTGGTGCGCATTATGGTCTGGTGGAGTCATCGGGCCGTATTTCTTTGAAAATGAGGACGGCGAGACGGTAACTGTGAACGGTGAGCGCTATGGCCGCATGTTAACCGATTTTTTTTGCCACAAATTGAAGATATGGATACGGATGACATGTGGTTTCAGCAGGACGGCGCCACGTGCCACACAACACGACCGAATATGGCCATATTGCGAACGAAATTTAAGGGACGCATAATTTCGCGTTTTGGTGATGCCAATTGGCCGTCCAGATCATGCGATTTGAACCCGCTAGACTTTTTTTTGTGGGGTTATGCGAAAGACCGTGTCTATGCCAACTCTCCGCAAACTCTTGAACATTTGAAAGACAACATTCGTGAAGTTATGACCGAGATACCGCCCCATATGTGCCGAAAAGTCATCGAAAATTACCTGTTCCGGATCAAGGTGTGCGAGGAAGCCCTAGGTGGAGATTTGAATGATGTTGTATTTCACACATAATGGCATAAACCAAACTTAAATTTGAAATAAAAGTTTCATTGAAATTCGAATTCTAAGTGTGTTTTATTTCAATTTACTTTCGGAATTTAAAGTTGGAAAACCCTGTATTACTGAAAATGTGTGAACCGCATTCAATATTGAAAACGAGAACTTCTAAAGCCAAAAGCCCGGTCTGTGTGCACTTTTGAAATTCACATGAACTGTGCTTTAGCAAGAAAACGATGAACGATGAAGTGTTATTTATTTATTGCTGATTTTTGCATCTTCTCGCCTTATATCGCAAATGAGATGTGAAAAAATATGATTGCCATCAAACTATTACTAATAACCAAATGTTATTTCTAAAAATCTGTATATTTTGTACGAAACTCAAACAATCTGCAATCTGTAACTACAGATTCTTGATCCCAAAATTTTTGAAAAATCTGTAGAAATACAGATTATTTTGTAGATACGGTAATCCAAACGAGCGCGTGCCGATGAAGGAGCAATCTTTTTACGCGATTCTCCTGAAATTCCAGGATTTTTGTTTGCGTGTTCGCATCAATCGCGTAAAAAAAGAATTCAGTGTACGACAAACAAATATTGAACTTTTGTCTGGTTGTTAACGTGTCAAACGTTAAATATTTCAATCAAATGTTTTCCATGTTCGGCATTGCTTGGAACTGTTGATAATTGAAGAGAATTTTGTCTGTAAGAAAGTGTCCACCGATATTTGACTACCGGTCAAACAGTGTGCTTCCGTTTTAAGTATTGGAACCACAAGGAATGCTCTGAATGTTGGAGCCACATGGAACTCCGCAGAGGTTTGTGTGGAATATACTCTACCGATATTCCAACAGTTTATGGATCTTCTATCGATCGTGGATTCTAACGCAATGACAACTAAAGTCGTGAACATAATTTTGATCAATAGCCAAACTCAAATCAAATTGCGTATCAACAATGCAACATTAAAAGAGTATGTCACTTGCAGTCTTGAGAGTATATAAACTTGCTCTGCGTAATAATTTTTGTTCCACCGGAATTCCTACCAAAGAGATGTGGGAATTTCGTATTTTCTCATGCCAGAGTGCGATTGCGTGTTCTTGTCGACGCCTGAAACAGTCAGTGTCGGACCGTCAATCGTGAAAGTAGTGTCTGTGGATTTCCCAACTCCATAATACCCCCACCCAGTCTGCCAATTACACCACCCATATTCCTCCTGTTGCAGCAGTCTGTTAAAGATGGATAAATTTAACGAAGTCATCAGCAATGTGGTAAATACAGTGATCGCTCGGTAACTGTGCTGGAAAATCGAATGTTACTCGCAAACTGGGCTGCCTAACAGCAAAAGCAAAACTTCAAATTTACGATGACGTCTGTTTTAACTATGTTTTCAATATGCCGATGAGAGATCGGTATAACGATAAGCATCTTTGGATACGTGTTACCATCTGTTGCATGAATCACCCCAAAAGATATATTCTGCTTCGAGCGTAAATATCCCAGCGGTTCGTAAATATCCAGAATTACAACGGTTTATTTCCCGGCATTGGAAGTAATGCAAATTGGGTTGCGCACATGGAATTGATATTCGATTCCTGAAATTAAAGTGAGGCCTAATGTGAAGGCGCACGTGATTTTTTTTGAGTATTTAAAACGATTTATATCTTGGTGTTCGATTAACTACAGAACAACTGAGCTAAATATAATATGTCCAAATATGTTTGAATCTTTAATCGGTACCCACTGATTCGATCCAAAACAGATTTAGTTTTAGGGTTTGTTTTATTTAATTTTTAAACAGTGAAAATTCTTAAACTTTTCTTTAACTATATTTGTTTTATCAATGATTCTAATGATATAATTGATATAGATCATTTGAAATTTCATCTACATATGCAATTTTGACGAACTAAAATGAAACAAGGAAACTTTATAACATAAACTGACAAATAAAACCATTTTACAAAAAAAACTTTTGTATCCAATCAAAACACCTCCAAATGGATAACAATTTTCCTTAAAATGACCTTCAATGACGATAAGCAAATGACAGGTTTACGTTCATTTCAGAATCACTCAACGTTATCTAAACCCAAAATGTCCACGAACGCAGGCGAGTTTCGGCCAATACTCTATCCGTTTTCACTGTTCAAGGTGCCAGACTGAAGCCTTTTAGCGTCGCAATTCTGCTATATGGGAATATTCAACGCTGCTTGTGTGATGGAAAACCCGCATAACTTTTGGGAAAGTCCCACTAGAAGTAAATATGGGTGTGCATATAACAAAAATAGTGCTCTGGTGCTAGCAGACAGCTGATAACAGTCAGCGTTTTTCCGGAGATCTTTCCTGATTATAGGAAGTTCAACCTGAATGAGCTAGTTATTTTCGCTGTACATATATAGTTATGTTTTTTGAATAAGGAAATTAAAAAAAAATTGGCTCAATAAGGAAATATAATTCTATATATTTTTCATTTTAACCGATGATTGCACCTCGCTCCTATGTTTACTTCTCGGGTGGTCCGTTTGTTGTCCTTGAAATAGTGACGATCCGTGGCTGGCTTATATCTTGTTACTTCGATGGTTTCTGTTGTTTATTTTTATGGTGATATATATATATATATATATATATATATATATATATATATATATATATATATATAGGCCTTGATTCTCGAATACACTTCAGGGTGGAAACGAAATGAACGCCATTGAACTACGTTTTACGAGTTAGTGAAGTGTCGAAGATAGTGATGAGTTTTCAGGCAGAATGAGCACTTTTCAAATAAAAAATCATTAATGAAAATTATCTTCTTCGTATCAAACTGGTATTCAATGTGAGTGGAAAACTTTGTTTTCTTCATGTGGTATAATAATCCCATACAAAAAGTTCAGCATATTTTACGGATATACGTAAACGGATTTACGGATATTTTTACGGATTCACACGTTTTGAAGGCTTCTAAAATTCACCTTCTATTGATGTCAATCGCCCCTAATTTGAACTAACTTTCAATCAACCACCAGAGGTTTATTTGGTACGTATTCAGACCTTTTCTGGATTATAAAACATATTAAATTTGTAAACATCATGTTTGTACACCATTTGTATCAGATTTACGAAGCTAAATCATGTAATTAATGCACTTCGATGACCTAAATTCTGATCATTATTTGTCCAATGCGCTGATGTTGGTTTGTCCACATGATTTCTATGGCAACCGCTTGGCGCGCTGCAGTTTGTTTGTTTTATTTATGGTGTCCTTCGCGCATAGCACAAATAAAGTTTTTCTATGTTGAGTTACACACTCATGTGAACACTTTTAAAATGCCCAAGAAAAGTAAATATTCTGAAGAAAGCCTAAATTATTAATGGATCAATATGATGACAGTAAACACAAGCAATGAAAAATGCAACACCTACTTCAACATTCGATTCATTCAAAAATGCTGATTTCTGAAACCGGACAAACCATGATCATAATTTCTCTTTGAGGAAAATCGTTAAGAAACATAAAAATTAGAATAATTTCAACGCCTTATGGTAGTATTAGCAACTAGAGACTTGAGGTTTTTCAACAAACCCAAACTCTTCTTGATTAAATGTGATTTTCATGAAGAAAAATCGATTTGCATTTACTACTTGCGTGAAAACACCCTAATTCGGACCAACCAAAATCAATTACCCTAAGAGTTTTTGAGTAGTTGCATGTTTCATTTGCACGCAAAAAGTTTATGATACGGAAGTGTTTTTTTTTAATCAAATGAGTATCCATAATATTCCTTGGAATTCTATATTGCTTTTTTCTGGTCCTCCGCAAAACTTGCTCGATCAACTTTTTGTAAATGAAGATGTAATTTCTCTTCCCATTATTGCTCGCTCCGATTTCCTCTTCAGTAATTCGCATTTTTGGCATGTTTTTTCGAGGAACATAGAAATTTAAGTTAAATTAAGTATTAAATACCTTCCTGTTGATTCATTCGTTAACAAAGGATTGGTTATTTTCGTCACATTATTCTGCGTACAGGCTATACATTTTACGAATATCTAAATCAGGACTCCAGTATTCGACCAGGAGTGTGACGAGCTCTGGTGTAGTGGCTCTCATACTCTGGGAAACTTAAAATATGTTCTCGTACAGCTTTTATCTTAATTTTATCTGTTTTTCATGAAGATCCAGGCATCGTTCCACGACGATCAGTTCCAGGTGTATCCGCATTAGAAGCATACATTAACCGCCCTACATAAATTTTACTGTAAACCGACACTTCTCACTTATAATTTTTTGACGGAAATTATTCGTAACTGCATAGATCTTTCAAGTGTTCTGAGCCGTTGTTGTTTTATTAATCGTTGATGAACTGTAGCCCAGAGAGGTAGTTTTTGTTGTTCAATATTTTTTAGTTTCCAGAAATTATTGAAACTGGATTTAATTATAGAAAATTTTCTGAAAAAATCTGTATATCTGTATTTTTAGCCAAAAAATGTGTATAAAAAATCTATATTGAAAAGTTGAAAGAAAAAATGAAAATAAAGGTTTATTTTCACTTAGAACTCATTTTAATTATTTATGGGCTGTTGAAGTCGCGTCAATACAGCAACATAAATCATAGAAAAGATTTTCCATCCGAATTGTATGATGTTTTTACATGGTTTTGTTGAACTTTGCCTTCAACTTCATCTTCCTTGAGCCGATACACGGTTCTTCGCTTTCAAAATAGAGCCCATAATTGTGGAAGCCAGCCGATTTCTGGATTTTGTTTTGTTGGCACTGTAAAACAAAAAAATTCGCTCAACACATGCTGATGAATGTCATCAAAAATGTTTTTAAACGACATTATACAAAAGTTTCCTATCACGCCTATCGACCGGGACCGGGAGCCGGGACCAAGTTATATCCAATTCACTCGATTTTTGCCCCCATAAGATTTGACTTGAGTAGCCTGAATTCGTTATACAAGCCTTATTTATTACCTGCTTCAACTAATTGAGGAAATTGGCGCATAGAATCATTAAGGTTGGGTAGCTTGATTAAACTTTGAGGGTTTATCAAGGCAGCAGTCATGTTTCACCAGTTCAATACCGTTCTGAATCATATTTCAGACGCTTTAGGCATATGATGCAAAAAACAGGTCTAAACATTATGCACAGATATTATTTGGTTGATATTTTTAATAAATTAGTTCAATACGCTTTCAAGCTTTCTACTTTGGTACCTATTTAATTGAAAACAAAAAAAAGTTATAGGAGGTTGTGTCCAAGATACGACCGCATTGTTGACGTAGAACTACGCTGTTATTTTATATAAGTCGCTTGTTTATACCTTCGGATATTATTCTATAATGCTGTGAAATTTTCGAAACAACTGCTTAGTAAAATAATCTCTGAAATGTTTCTTTCATTGTAGAATCAGTTGACGATAATTGATATATCTTTGGCACCGCATGGAAACAACAATGATAACACTTGCAAGTATCAAATATCATGCTACATGTTATTTAGTATTGCCTCAAAGGAATCGCATCTCTAGGCATCGTTCGTACAAACTAAGCGTGAACCAAGCGCCAAACAAGCGTTGACCATAGCATGTATACAGAGTCATACATTGATGACTTGAAACTACTAGGAATATAAACCCTTCTCATCATATTGCGCTATTCTCAAAAGAAACGCATGTGTTAATATTACTGGCCTCAAAAAAAAGTTCCATTACTTTCTCATGCTCGAGAGAAGCGCAGCTGTCACCCTTAGTGGAGGAATTTTTGCTACTGGCAAGCGAAACCTAATGACATACAAAATTCCAGAACGACATTTACTTTCTCGGTGACTAAACAAGCGAAATAAACTCTTTTTGTTAATATCAACAACCTCGAAAACAGTAGCAATGCTCCATTATGATCAATATTAGCGCAAATGCAATCCTAGTTGAAGACAGTTTTGTGACTGGCACGCGAACCTAAATAACATATAACATTCCAGTAAGACATTCAACCTGCTAGAGACGAATGAACTCTCAGAGTTTAAAGTCTCTCTAATTCAATACCTTCCTTCCTTCAACCTGCTTGGTATTCTCCAAATATTTTTTTGAAGCACAACCGTAACGCCTGCTTCGCCATAATGTCAGTTTAATGCATTGATGCATTCTCAAAGGCACCAAAGAAGCCCTTATGATGACGGAAAACAAACAATGTTAACACTTTACCGACCGGTAGCGGTTCGAACATACTATGCTCTTTTCACCGCCCATTCAGCCGCAGATCGTCCGAATCACTACTAAGTGTTTGCTAAAGCTAAAGTTTTGAGAAAAGCACCGATTATCTGAATAAAGAATACGAAATGCTTGCTGCTTGCTACTTTTCAGCCTAACCTAACCAAATCTAACAGAAAGATCGAAAGTCGATTAATCGACAACCGGTCGGTAAGCGCTGTGGAGCAAAAGTCGAATAATCGACGGCCGGTTGGTAAAGTGTTAACTGCTTGGAAAAAGGCTGAATCATGCCACACAGTTTGTACTCTGCTGTAACAGCCATCGATGCTAATTCGCTGATGAGTTTGTCAAGAGCGACCGCCTTCACACCACCAGCGGGGGAGCTTGATTTTGGTTACTACCTGGGCAACGGCGTTTACATTTTCGACCGACGCGTCGAAATCGCCTACTTCGCTGTTGATCGATGCGGTGTCACACTCGCGAAGGCTCGGTTCAGTGCGAGCGCTTTTCACTGCACCAACATCGCGTGCATCATTAGCTGACGCTTGTCTAGAAATTTCATTGCCGCTGGCAATGCGTTCGTTTTTTGCAGAGCTCGAGCCTGCCTTCCTCTTCTTCTTGCTCATCACACACTACGCGAAGCGTCCAATTTATGACGCGGGAAGAAAAACACACGATACGAATAACGAATAATGAACAGAAAATGCAAACGACGATATCCAAGTTGGATTACCACTGGTGGGGTCCAATCTTAGATCGAAGCGCAGCGAAAGCAAAGTGAACTGGATTGCTCAACAGTCCGATGCCGAATGAAAGTTTGCCTCAGCGAGATCCACTGTTTATACTCTAGGCAAGTATTCCCCTTCATTCTTCTTCTTTTCCTTTGTTCACGGAGACTTTAAATCCTACGATTTCCCCTCCGTTGGTTGTCGATAAGTTGTTCGTTATTGATATCTCTGTTCGGGAAAGCACACAAATGGACAAAACTAATGTATGGGAAAATAGAAACGCTTAAAATTTTCATGAATTTTAACCATTTACATACCAAGGGATTCTAATGTATAGCATATTAAACAAATCTTAGGGATTTTCCGATTCGTTTAGTATGTAAATCGCCAAAATCCGTTCACGGCAAAAATAGTTATTAACGTTAATTTTATTTCATAAAAACGTGTCCTGTTTTCTGATTTGGCACCCTTCATGAAAGACGTAGTTCTACGTCAAAAAAACATCGAATAAAATGCTTTTCAAATGAAATGAATAAAAATCAAACTTCGGACACAAAATCAAATTTCGGACAGATTGAATTCAAATTTCAGACACTTTATTTTGTAATTTTTTGAACGAAAATTACATTACACTTGATTATATTTCATAGTCAACTGCGAAACACTTACCAAGCAATCACAGTAAACTGTTAACGATAATGAGAACTGATGAAACACGGAAGAAATTTAAATATTGAGGAACGGGTAAATTCTACGTGCTCATGCTAAGCAAACGTCAAACACAAACGATAGTGAGTAGTGTTGATAGATTTTTGCCGATTATGTTATAATTCAAATGTAGTTCTCATATGAAATGATAGTGAAACCAAGGGATTACTCTAAAGAAGCAATTGTGATATTGATTTTATAGTTATATCATCAGTGCATTAATCATTTCAAGATATTAGAACAAAGTGTCCGAAATATGATTCAGAACGGTATAAAAGTCACGACAAATCGATTTGAATATCAACTTCCTAACTGCATCTAATCCTTTTTCAGCTTCTTCCGCATCGATAGCAACGCAAACATTCTCAAGCTTTCTCAGAAAGCCTTCAAAATCTTTCACATCAAGGTCAGCATCAGCGAATCGTTGCACGTAGCTCTCCAAACAAAACCCAACAATTACCAAACAGGATCAACAATAACATTCTTGTCTCATTATAAATTTCGCAAAATTGAGAACTTTCTGGTTGAAAAGTGCGATTGACGTTATTGATGAGCTTGATTGATTATTTTATAAGCCATAGATACCTTGGCTATGCACGGTAATAAATTTAATATTTAATATTTAATTTAAAAAAAAAATCTGTCAATTCTGTATCTTTGCTGAAAATCTGTAATTCTGTATATACAGATTCTGTATATGAAAATAAAATATATATATATATATATATATATATATATATATATATATATATATATATATATATATATATATATATATATATATATATATATATATATATATATATATATATATATATATATATATATATATATATATATATATATATATATATATATATATATATATATATATATATATATATATGTAAAATACAGAATATTCTGTATATGTGGCAACCCTGATCCTGCGCGATTCAACCGTTTTCCTGAGTAAAAGCTATCCCCATTTTAAACAATTTTGGCTCTCACAAAAGCAGCAGCGTTGCCACATGTACATAATTATCTGGAAAGTTACTTTTTTTTGGTACAGAATCTGTACAGTACAGATTACAGATTCTTGTTCTGAAGTACAGGTGAGTACAAGAGTTGGAGAACAAATACCGTGTTCTAAAATCAGGATTGTTTCATAAATAAATGACTGTTACAGAAAATACATTTTCGGAGATTTGATGCTCCGTTTTTGATATTCTAATCATACCTCAGGTAATTGTCGAGCTTTTTTTGTGATCAAAACAGCAATAGAACTTAGCTTTTGAATTGGCTCAGTCTTAGGCTTTAAACATTTCAATAAACAGCATACGACAGCTCGAAACTTTTAACAACTTATAATACGTAGTGTAAGTTTAGCAAGAATATGTATAATCATAATGAAACTTGAGAAAGCAATGCTTGAGTATTTTTTTATGCTAATTAAACTGATTTTTCTGTGCATCAAATATTTTATTGGTTCAGATTTTTGAAAGAAAAAGTATGGACGAGAAAGATTTTTACCCTTTTCGGTACAGATGAATGTGTGGCAACACTGCTCACATTTTTTTATTTTTGCTGTCGTATATTATTGGCCATTATTTTTCTTGATTTTTCTGATAATTTGTGCGTAACTTCCCTCATTATTTGCCCGTTTTCATTTCTTTTTTACAACTCATTACTCAGTCATTTCATAATGGATTGATGAAACTTTTGCGTCAATCGATTTCGGTACTTCATAACAATTAATATAAAAATATTGAAGAAAATAATATATGTCATGAAACTAACTATCGAACAATTGAAAAATCGAAACGGAAATACCCACTTCTGATTGGTCGAATCGACGACACATGCGGCGGGTCCCTAACAGAGACATCAAAACCAAGCTGCCTGGGGAAATCGGTATTGCAAATACATGAAAATAGGGGGAATTTTTGTTCCTACCGAAATGAGTTCCCTAACAGAGACATCAAAATCAAGCTACCGGGGGAAATCGGCATTGCAAATACATGAAAGTAGGTGGAACTTTTGTTCCTATCGAAATGTGTTCCCTAACAGAGACATCAAAACCAAGCTGCCTGGGGAAATCGGCATTGCAAATATATGAAATAGAGGTGTGCAAATCAGCTCATCATGATGAACAGCTCTGATCATATCAGCTCATCTAAATGAGCTGTTCTTTATGAACAGCTCTTCAGATCAGTTGTCAGTGCCGACTTTCAATTTGGGTCCCAAACTCGATAGCCACGAAGCCAGTTTGAAAATGTTAAAATTCAAATGAAATTTTTCACACCATATTATTAATTACTTGAAACACGTATTCCAGACTATTATTTACAACAGACTCGGCAAGTACAACATTTCCGACATTTTTACTGAGGCTTTACATTACAATAGAAAGTTTTCTTCAAAAAAAAAAAATCTTATGAGATTTTTGCACCGCCTGCAAACAAAGTGTTTTTCATTGAAATAGAATACTCATTTGATACACAGAAGTTAATTTTCATTAATAATTTGAATTTTAAAAACGTGTTCATTCTGCCTGAGAGCCAATTATTATTTTTGGTGCCCCCTAAACTGGTAAACAAAGCTCAATGCCGTCAACGCGAATATAACAGTTGAAAAGACGAGGGACAAATGAAACTAAACTGATGTCTTAACACGAAGAGCGAGAGACGGTCAGTTCATTTGAATCTTACAGCTCACATACTCTCTTCAATTCTACAACTCTTTTCTCTCCTTCATCATCATCAAAGTGAGCTGAAGAGCTGTTTGATTTTTTTTTTGCGAGCTGTTCCGCGTCAACTCACTTCAAAGAGTCGATTCTTCGGAACAGCTCATGAGCGGATGGCACATCTCTAATATGAAAGTAGGGGGAAATTTTGTTCCTATCGAAATGTGTTCATTGCAAATAAATGCAAGTCGGGGGCATTTTTATATTGCAAGTATGGTGAGTGATACGATTAATTTTAGCAAACAAGCTGTCTGTTTTGTTGTGTTCATTTTCACCCAAGGAAAGTTTATACGGCGAGAAAAATTGGAAAAGTATTAGTTGTTAGTTCAAATAAAATTCGCATTGGGTTGAATAAACACTCGGAAAGTAAAATTATAAAAGAAATTTACCTTTTCCATTTCAAATATATTGATGTAACATGTTTTTGCTGATGAGAAAAATTAATAATTGTTTTCAGTGTTGGTAATTATTATTGGTATCGTTTGGTGTATTGGTGAGTTTTTTTCTTATTTCATCCATGCAGGACACAGGAGGCATCTCGTCACAGAGGGCGGTTCTCATCATATCTCGATCCACTTCGGTATCTCTTATCTGATACGCACCATTCAACGGCTGTTTACCGTTCTTCTGTCATCATCACTCGGTAAACACTGGTGGAGTGAACAAACAATACCCAACAGCCTAACGGAATCCTACGTCAACTATGCGGTCATGTCTCGGACACAACCCTCCTGTGACTTTTTTTTTCTATCTGCACAATTTCTATCATTTCACTTTGGACCATTTCAAGGGTTCCTAAATTCACAGTGAAGTCTTGGTATGATTCATCTGACATCATATTGGATGTAGTGGTCGTATAATAACGAATAATAATTAACATGCTCACGTAATAAGTACATTGTCAACAGCGGCGTAGTGTAGGGGGTGGAGGGGGCGGCCCTTAGAGGGGCGACACCCATGACCGTGACAAGTATACCGATTGTTACTTATGGTATTATCTAACAAAACAAGTCACTACGGAAAAGTTTATGTTATAGAATCTTTCTTGGTTTTTATGTTCATTATTTCGTCATACTACATCTTTCATTTCTGTACTGGGGGGTAAATTCAAAGTCTCGAAAACGAGGGGTAACGTTCGAAGTACAAGGATTTGAACGTTAATACCTCTTTACTGGATGAACGAAGTGGTATGAAAATAACATTATTTGAAAGATATAAGATCTGCGAGAGATGTTTTTTTGCTTATTGGCCATAAAAACTTGTTTCAATAGCTCAAAACTGCTTCTAAAGAAAACTATTCAAATCATTATAAATAGCGATAGCTTCTTGAAATTTCATTTCCGTCTCGATTGGTCTTCGATTGATGCATGATGCATTATGCGTCAACTAGCCAACCAAAGTTTCTCTTTGATTACGTTTCTCAACGGTAGCCTTGCGGTAATCTCGCGGTTATATCACAGATATAACCTACTCCTGGTTTTTTCGTTTTGGGTGGGAAAAACTGCAGAATTAAAATAACGACATCCTTCAACAATTGGAAGGCCAGGGTTTAGTTTTCATGAAGTCCCGTTCGCAGGCTATCGATCGCCCCACCCATGTCAGGATCAAATGAATGAGTTCATGATTTGTTGAGAAAGCAAAATGAAAAATCCGAATTTTGTTTGTAGACAACTTTTTGGGCTCATGAGGACAACATGATTTTGCTATGAATCTAAGGTGTGTGACCTGTTACTTCTGTTTTGTCTGTACCTTTGTTGCATTCTACTACATGAATTAGATCTAGTGTAGAATATTTGTAAACCGAAGGATCATCTCTGACTAATGTTGTAATCACTTTCAATGCACTGGCAATTTTTCTCGCTATCTATTTTAAAACTATCTAAACGAAATGGTCATCGATTAAAAATTTGCTACTAAAAGGAGAATTTCTCATAAGATGAGTGAAGCAGGTGAAAGATTTTCCGGGTCCGGTCCAACGATGGAAAAGTGAATGTTGGAGTGCATTAGTCATTTTCATTGGGAATTATATGAACGGTCAAAATCGTCTAAAGTCTTCTTATAAAGCCGAAATTTTAGAAGCAATTCAAGCTCGACACATGTTATGAGTACCTGACAGCGACACGAAAAAGTTGGCAACTATGATGTTTCGGAAAGGCAGCTATTGCTAGTGAATGTATTAAATGTGTTACAGCTCATCACGAAGAATCGGTTCGGACTTTCAAGATTCGGTTTGAAATCGTACAGTGAAACCGTTTCTAACCCTAGCGACCCGCCCTGGGTGTCACTCGATCACGCTCAATTGGTCACCTGATTGTCAATATAAATATAAATATTAATAAAACCATGAAACAAAATTGATAACGAATCTAATTTTTTATCGTGTATTTCCTGATTTTAGCCACAGCCACCGCCGTACTCTGAGCTAGATGAAACGATCAGCAATCAACCGACCAACGAATATGGCGCACCAATGCAGCAACCTTCAAGCCCGGAATTATCTGGATTGGAGCACCTGGTCGAAACGGAACGGATCAGGTTCAAACAGGAGGTGCAAATCGTACAGCTGGTCTGTGGCTGTGATATGCCCATCAATTTCGATCTGATCAACGAACACGACCAGATTATATATCGGATACAGGAGCAGGAGAATTTCTGCGCGAGAAACTGCATCCCACAGGGATTTCGAACCGAGTCCAATATGGTCAAAACAAATGGATTACTGGCGCTTCATTTTAGCAGGAAGACGCGATGTGTGATGAATTGCTGTTTGCCCTGCTGCTGTTATCCTTTGCCATTCAGTAGAGAGCGGATGACCGTTTCCAGCGGAACAGGAACGGTGTACGGGACTGTCCAGCATGATTGGTCTGCTTGGAGATCGCGTTTCAGCGTTCTGAATAATTACGGTAGCGTAGTGATGAAGATCGAAGGCCCGGGCTGCAATTTTGGCTTCTTTGGCGATTTACATTATAAAATTGTGACTCCGAGTGGCGTAGAGATTGGAAGCATCGTCAAACGTTGGAATGGATTAGTCTGTGAAGTGGTAGCCGATTTTGATGATTTCACTATAATCTTTCCACGAGATTTGGATATTGCCATAAAGGCCACACTCATTGGAGCTGTCAAGTTAATTGTATGCACTTGCTATATCTCAAATCTCTGATGTGTGCAATGATACTATTTTTGGTTTCCATTTCCAGAACTTTCTCTTCTTTCAAGGATCTCTGCGAAGGTTAATCGTTGGCATCACTTGTGGATCTTTGAATGCGGTCGCTAGAACACAACCACATTAAGTTCCGGAAACGGAATATTCTCATGAAATATGATTCATATGCATTTATATTTATCTACCTCATGGTGTATGTACTTCAAAGCAACAATTGTATTGTATCTTGCTTTCCATACTGTGCTTTTCTGTAATAAAATATCGTTGATTCAGGTACGATTTATTTTATTAGCATTTTAACAATGGATTTCAGACTAATTTTTCTCGAACGATAGTTTTTTTTTGCAGAATTGATGGACGCCGTACATAAGTTGGATTATTTTTTTATTATAAACGATGGCCAATTGAGGGTTTCAGAAGGAAAGGGGTGTAAGTGGCTTGATCGATTTCTCTACATAAACTTTTTCTTCAGTTTATAATTCAATTGCCAAAACGTTCCAATTTTAGTTTGTTATAGAATCCGGTAAATGAGGGATGGGATGGTAAAAAATCACATTCAACGATCAATGAATAAGTATATCCCTCTAGTCGTATGTTTTTAAATCACCCCCAGCAGGCGATACTCTTTTATTCTTCATATGTACACAGAGAGAATACTTGGAACGGTGAGCCACCAAGATCTTAAAAAAGCAATATGAAAGTGAAATCTCCACTGCTTGCACTCTCGAAGCATTACTTCTACTACTCAAGTTTTATCGTGAGTGCAAGCCACAAACGGTTAATCCCATTCCATAGAGCGGATGATGAGTTCTTGATCGTAAAGTGTACGAGAGACGATCAACTGAAATCTTACGACACTCATCTAGGGATTTTTAATTCTCTATTGCACTGACCGCAGTGAGTGGCTGACTCAGTCTCGTGCCGATTTTATTTTGCTGTCGTCTCCCGCCCGATAAACAGCAGACGGGTAATGGATGCAATTGATTAATTTTATTACCAGCAGATTTGGGCGAATCTCATCCCGCCCAAAATCGTTTTTTAGATTCCAATAATTCTGAGCATTCACATTTCTCTCCAAATAATTTTTCCAATAGTAATTCAATTAGTGACTTCACGAAACACCTTTCGAATTCGATTGAATTTCAGACCCTTTTTTATTTTGTAGATAAAACGGATCACATATTTGATTAATTCAATTCTGTGTGGTTACGTTCTTCGTTGCGAATAAAGGTAATGAATTAGTATGGACGTATGTTATTCATATATCGATCTCATTTGTACCCAAAAACAGCAATCGAAGATTTCTTTGGAATTAAGCCCCTTAGTGCAAAAAAATAACTGGAGAGCCACGAATTGCAAACAGTTGATCGGATGAGTGCTAAACTTTTCATTTTGCTGAACTTTTAATTTATTATCACCCGAATTGCGGCAGGAAATGTCATAGCGACTTAGAGCACAGAAAATAAACTTGCTCAGATGAAATTACGGTCTCGGTACTGGGGCAAATAACTCAACCTGCCAATTGATCAACTTAACTCTTTGCTGATTGCAATATTTGGGTGCGTCGATTAGCTTAACAGCTTCAGATCGAAAACCAAAATACAAATACAGTTGTGCTATCCAATTATTCGTGAAACCGAGTTCCATGGTAATGAGTAAGCACTTCCCGAAATTTGTAAGTGAGTGGTACCATCAATCTGTCTTCGCAAGTATATTTAATTGATCGTCGGGTGTATAGTTCAGACCTACAATCATTCAATTTGAAAACTGCGTATACCTTTAGGGGCTGTCCACATACCACGTGGACAGAAAAAGCGTGATTTTAGACACCCCCCTCCCCCTCCGTGGATAAGCGTGGACATTCCTTATATTCCTCCCCCTGTTGTCCACGTGGACATTTGTCCAGTTTTTGGAAGAAACTGAAGAGAATCGTATATTTTTCGCTTAAATCTAATTTCAAGTTTGTTTCAATTTTCTATTACATGCTTCCTCATATAATTAATAGCCTTATTAATAACGATATGTTTTGAATTCACCGACGTTGATATCATCGTGCTGTTCAAATCGTCTAAATGTTGTAATGTATTGCTAGTTTTGGATCGTTCAACACACCCGAATTGTCACTCAAATGAAAAAACGTTATTTGTATTGACTGCATTAAACTTTGTGCTTCGTTATTGGGAAGGGATAATGACAATGAATTGGTGGATTGAACACACTTTGAAAATAAAAATTGTTAATAAAAATTTACTTCTCCGTATCAAATATGTATTCTATGTAATTTAAAATAATATTAATTTTCGAGTGGTGAAAAATTTTCAAGGAAGGTTATGTCTAATAATGATTTTATATTCTTCTTCTTGAATGGCGTTAACATTCCCTGTGGAACTTTTGCCGTCTCAACGTATGCATTTAACTAGCGTCATTCATTAATACTTAGTTGAGATTTCTTAAGCCAAATAACCCGCCTTGAATGTATTTCGAGGGGCAAGTTCTAGAATACGCGTGACCACAGTGCAAGTCGAAGGAAATTTCTTTGACGAAAAATTCTCCGGCCAGAACGGGAATCGAACCCGAACACCCGGCATGATAATGTGAGACGCTAACCACTCGGCCACGGGTGCAACATGATTTTATATTATAATAATCAATTTTAGCGGTAATATCATAGTAGTTCAGTCGAGGTCAGGACTACGGGTTTCAAGTAATCAAATAAAATAAAGTCATAATTTCCATTCAATTTCTTTAAATTCCAATATGAACGTAATATGTCTCAGAATCCATTCATGTGCATTCATGGTCGCGGATTGCGAAATATGTTCTCGTTTTACAGCAATCTTAACAGTTGATAATCAATGTCTGGTGAGTAAGGCGGGTGGAGTTTTAGAAGCGCTCTTGAAGCGTTCTAGATCGTTGATTCTAAACGTTCAGCTGCGAGCAGTACTTGTTGGAATTCATCGAGACTAGTTGCATGGTAGAAGCTCATAAAGCAGATTTTCTTCCAGTCCTACAAGACCCATAGAACTTGCTTCGGGGTTATATTCACTTGCCCAATATTTGTTTAACTCAACTTAATTGTGAATGATTTGCTCTTCATAATTTGCTTTGAATATGTATTTTTCTGCTCCCGTGGCCGAGTGGTTAGCGTTACACATTCACCCCTATTCTGTATTTCGAACGACTTGATAGAATTTCATGCTGTGTTCCGTTCGAGTTGTTTTTGCATTTCGTTCGATCTGCTTCTCTTCGAAAAATAAATGGGCAAAACATTCGAGATAGAGAAAACGAAATTATAACTCGAACGAAATAATGGTTTCGAACAAAATGCAAATCCGGCGAAATACAGAATCGGGGTGATT